>NC_143082.1:1652946-1803214 GCF_052426305.1 Pelodiscus sinensis
GGGCCCTGGGCCGCAGTCCTGTGCGGTGAGCTCTGGCTCTCTGCCCTGGGCCCTGGCGAATCTAAGGCCCCTGAAACCTGCTTGGGGTCCCCGAGGGGTCCCGGACCACTGATCTCGCCCTTAGCCCCGGCAGGCCCCTAGCAGGGGTTTGAAATAGACCAGAGTTCCCTGGTTGGTGCTCGCTGCCTTGTGTGCTTCCAGGTGTGCCGGCCGCCGTCGGGCTCAGCCCTGCCGAGCCAGCGACCCGCCCCAAGCCGCCCGCCGGAGGAATGTGGCGGGGTTAATATTTAAGCACGCTCGCCGCAGTACCATTGCTTGCGGGTGGAAGGGCGCTGCCAAGCTCTCCACCGCCCACGGCCCGAGTCAGGGCTCCTTGTGAGCCGCCTGCCCTCTGAGCACAGGTCTTGGCTGATGGAAGATCCCTTCCCTGTGGCCGAGGCAGCCCAGCTGGGCAGCGTGCTGTGCTGCTCAGTGACAGGATTGCGGTGCCAGTGCTGCCTGGCGTACAGAACAGGGCGACGTTCACCCCCATCCCTCTGGCCTTCCTCTGCCGGGCTGGGGACTGCCGCTCCGTCTGGGACAGGCTGGTGCAAGCGACAGAGCTGGGGTTACAGGTTGCGGTGCTGCACGTGGCCTTTGGACATGGTGCCTCAGCAGTTCTGGGCCTGCTCTCGGGCCCTGACGGAGGGCCTGTGTAAGGCCTCTTCCTGACTATTGCCCTGGGTAGGAAACGCCCTCCCACAGCCCACCCCCCTCAATTGCCAGCCCTGAGCCCCCCAGAGCTTTACCCTGCACCCTCCACAGACGCTCGTCTGCAGGGCTGCGTCTGATGGCTGGTTCAAATTGCAGTCTGGATTTCGGACGTGGTGCGGTCAGTGTCGCTCACAAGCAGGGAAATCCCAGCATGTGCCACATAACGCGAAGATCAAGCACTTCATGTGCGAACTGTTTCTGCATTTCCTGGGCTGCACTTCACTTCAAAACATGATCGGCTTCCAGAGACTGGAGAGCACTGGCAGGGGAAAGCCGAGCGCCCCCCCCCCCGCCCTCGCACGGTGAGGGCCGGGGGAATGCTGTGGGCAGGGGTGGCTGTTCATGCTGTAGTGGGAGTTGGGTTTAAACAGTCATCTTGGCACAGGGGTGAGGAATCTTCTGGTTGGGGGCTGCTGACCCACAGAAAAATCAGTCAGGCGGGGGCAGCGCAGGCTGGAGAGCCAGCACGGGCTCCCCAATGCTGGGGGGAGCCCAGAGCTCCGCGGGCTGGATCCAGGCAAGCCGGGGGACACATCTGGCTCCTGGGCCTTAGGTTCCTCACCCCTGGCTTAGAACGTCTCTGGTCTGTTATCCAGGGGGTCAGAGTGGGTCACAATAGTCCCTTCGGGCCTGGGAATCGGTGACCCGGGCTGTAAGTCTGTTGCATACGTGTGTGTATTGGTGGCAGAGCTAGACGTGTGTGAGGTGCTACTGTGCCTCAGTTTCCCTGTGGGGGCGGGGACGGCACCCACCTCCCTACTAGCAGTGCCCAGGGCTGGTGATTAACGCCGGCAGCACCAGGCCATGCAGGGCTGATGGCAGTGACTCCTGCAATACTGAGAGATACCTGGATGGGAACATGCCGCTGTCTCTACTCCAAGGGCTCTGCTGGGGCAGTCGCGCCCCTCCTGTGGGCCATGCTGCGGTTGGCTTCCTCCCCGGCCGCAGGAGCCGTTCGGAGGTAGCCAGTGGGTGCCCTGGCAGGCTAGACTCAGCCCTGCCTTCAGGGCTCAGAACCCGGCACTGCGGCGCTACAAACGAGGGGCGGGGGAGGCCAGCAGGCCGGGATGTCAAGCTGTCTAGGCTGGAACCAACATGCACGTGCCACGTCTCCCCCCGCCGGCGCTTCCCTCTGGTGCAGGACACCGTGACTCACGTCTGCAGCGGGTCTAGAGCTGCCCTGCTCCATCCGCCTCGGCCGAGGGGATTGCTAGGCAGGCTTCATCGCCAGTTAGCAGCCTCCCCAAAAGCACCTGGCTGCTCTCTTGGGCGCCGGCTTTCCCCGCATGGCTGCATGCCCCTCTGGCTCTGCGCCACTTCCTCATTCCGCCCCTGGAAAGGGCCGCCGGAGCACAGCGGGGTGTCCAGGAGCCACGCTCAAGTCATGCCCGGAGCTTACGCCAGGCGAACGGAGACAAGCTTGGGCCCTCTGCTGGGGTGCAGGCGCAATGGGGTGAGCCTCTGCTGGGCGCAATGCAGCTTGTGGGCGCCGGGATCCCCTCTGCTCCAGGGCGGCTTTGCTTCTCAATAGGCCTTGTGGGTCTCGTGCACTGCAGAGCACGGGGGGACTCGAGGCGCGTTGCAGTCTCATAGAACAGCACGGCTCACGCTCACGGCGGCAGCTGCCTAGCTTCTGAGTGAGCAGCAGGCAGAGCCGAGGCTGGGCCCTGTATTGGATCTCAGGCAGGTGAATGCTACAGCCTGGCTCTGGAGGGGAGGGGCGTTGTGTCTCTGCTCACGTCCAGCCCCTCTCCAGGCATACTGACTGTGCAGCCCTAGGACGCCGGGGCCCTGCGTGAAGGCTTAGCTGAATGCTGGGGCAAGGAGCAAAGGGAGCTTGTAGGAAGAGGGTAAGGAACGGGCTGGCTGGCTGCAGCAGTGAGCGAAGGGCTGAAGCCCTGTTCTGAGAGGCTCTGCTCCGGCCCCCTGTGGTAGCCGTTGGAAGAGCACTGAAATGCTGGCACTGTGCTGGTGATATGAGAGAGGCCTATGAAGTGAAGGGTGGGGAGAAAGTCAACAAGGAAGTGGAACTTGCGCTCTCAAACACCAGAACTAGGGGTCACCAAATGAAATGACTAGGCTGCATGTTGAAAGGCAGTATTTCTGCACACAACCTGTGGAACTCCTTGCCAGAGGGTGTTGTCAAGGCCAAAGCTATCACAGGGTTCAAAAAGAACTAGCTCAGTCCATGGATGGCAGGTCCATCAATGGCTATTAGCCAGGCTGGTGTCCCTAGCTTCTTTGCCCCTGGGGGGCACCTGGCATTGGTCACTGATGGGAGACAGGACACTGGGCTAGATGGACCTTTGTCTGATCCAGTCAGGCTGTTCTCCTGTTCCGCCTGTCCAGACAGCACTGAGGTAGCTCATGACTTGCGCACCTGCAAGGGTGGTGCTCCTGAGAGGGGTGGGTGAATGTCGTGGGGGCTTTGAGCCTCTAGCGATCCTTGCTCCTGATTGGCCTGGCTCTCCAGCCTGCGTGCCCCCGTCCGAATGCCATCGTGCTCAAGGGGTAGTGGGACTTCCTGCCGGCATTCTGCACCAGCCTCTCGTTGGGGTGTAGCCGGGGTCCTGCAGAGCTGATGCTGCATTGCTGAGGTTCGGAGGGCGAGGGCCTGGGTCTGTTTACACTGGTTCAGAGGCTGGGGGGCTAGTCAGAAATCGGTTTGTTTCATTATAGACCCTGGGGGCGGGGGTCTCTCTTCCAGAATATGCGGAGTTTTTGCACTGCAAATCCAAAAAGTTCACGGATTTTGACGAGGTTCGGCAGGAGATCGAAGCAGAGACGGACCGGGTCACGGGAAGCAATAAAGGGATCTCACCGATTCCCATCAACCTGAGGGTGTATTCACCACACGGTGAGTGAGACTTGCATGCTGACGGGAGTGTCAGCGGGCTTCTAGAGGCGGGTGTGGACACTTCAGTGGATGGGAAGGAAGCAACCCAGAGGGCAGTTTGACGGTCCCAAGAGACCAGGCTCTGTTCCTGAGTAGCAAGGATGTAGAGAGGCCAAACAAGCTTCTAGCTGATCCTCTGTGCCCTGCCCTCGCCCATGCACTGCGGGATAGAGGGTTTTGAGTCCCCTCACTGCATGAGTTCTCCGCTTCCCTCCCTCCGCAGTGCTGAACCTGACGCTGATCGACCTCCCGGGCATCACCAAGGTGCCCGTGGGAGACCAGCCGCAGGACATCGAGTACCAGATCAAGGATATGATCCTGCAGTTCATCAGCCGGGAAAGCAGCCTGATTCTTGCTGTGACTCCCGCCAACATGGATCTGGCAAACTCGGATGCTCTCAAGATGGCTAAGGAAGTAGATCCTCAAGGTAAAACCAGCGCGCCTGCTGGCTGCAGTAAGAGCTGCTGCAGGACCCTGTAACAAAGGGAGGGAGATGGGGGTTCCCAGGTGCCCTGGTGTGCAGCTCCCCCTGCCGTGGGGAACCCGGCTAGCTCTGCCCAGGGGAGCCGAGCCAAGGCTCTTCTCGGAGCAGTGGGCTGGATTTTGTACGGAACGTGACTGATGGGGCGCAGGGCCCAGGCTACGCAATTCCAGTGGGGTGGAGCTGGGGTTCCGCTTGGAGGGAAGTCCTGGTGCGCTCAGTCTGGAGAGGAGATGCCTGAGAGCGGTTTTCAGGTCTCTAAAAGGGTGTCAAAGGAGGAGGGAGACAAATTGTTCCCCTTGGCCTCTGAGGACAGGACGAGATGCAAGGGGCTTAAACTGCAGCCAGGGAGGTTTGGACTGGACAGTAGGAAAAACGTCCTGCCTGTCTGGGGGTGACACACTGAATAAGTTGCATGGGGGGTTGTGGAATCCCCCTCACTGGAGATATTGAAGAGCAGACGCCTGGCAGGGATGGGCTAGCTGGTGCTTTGTCCTGCCGTGACGGCAGGGGACTTGAGGTCCCTTCCAGTGCTAGTGTTCTAGGATTCTCCTGCCCCCATTAAGGGTGGTGGTTGCTGCTCCCGGCAGGCTGCCTGCTGCCAACCCCCTGCCCCCGACTCTCCTGTCCTGGGACTTCCGGGAGGCGTGTGCTTCTCTCCCATGGCCCTGCAGGCAGACTCCCGAAGTGACCTCTTGGCTGTCAGCCAAGCAAGCCTTTACTAAAAGGTGTGACTCCTGTTGCTCTGGCTGCTGCACTCCTTAGTCCCCAGCTCCTCTCGCCTCCGAGCCAGCTGGGAACGCAGACTGGAGCCGAAGTGCTGCAGGTGGAAGGGAGGGTGATGGCTCCTGGTTATAGAAACCAGGAGCCCCTGTGTCTGCATGTCGACCTGCAGGCCTGGCCGGAGGGATGTGGGGTTGATTAGCTGCTTCTCCAATGATCTTTCTACCCCAGGCCTCCGAACAATTGGTGTGATCACCAAACTCGACCTGATGGACGAAGGCACGGACGCCAGAGATGTCCTGGAAAACAAACTGCTCCCTTTAAGAAGAGGTAGAATGCCACCACCCTCCGTGCCCCACTCCTCCCTTTCGCTGCCCACTGGAGCCCCGAGTCCCAGCGCTCTGCTTGGTACCTGCTTGGTACCTAGGGCAGGCAGTATAAAGTTCACACTCATAAGAACGGCCATACTGGGTCAGATCAAAGGCCCATCTAGCCCAGTAGCCTGTCTGCCGACAGTGGCCAGCACCAGGTGCCCCAGAGAGGGTGGACCGAAGACCATGATCAAGCGATTTGTCTCCTGCCATCCCTCTCCAGCCTCTGACAAACAGAGGCCAGGGGCACCGTTCCTACCCCCTGGCTAATGGCCTTTTCTGGACCTAACCTCCATGAAATAACCCTATGAGCCCAGGGTCCCGTGCGGGGGGCATGAGAGTTCAAGGCTTGTGCTGCAGCTGGATCCTGCGCTGACAGAGCTGGCCTGTGGCATTGTCCCGTTTCAGGCTATATCGGCGTGGTTAACCGGAGCCAGAAGGATATAGAAGGCAAGAAGGACATCAGAGCAGCGTTGGCTGCAGAACGCAAGTTCTTCCTTTCTCACCCAGCCTACAGGCACATGGCAGATCGCATGGGCACGCCTCACTTGCAGAAAGTCCTCAACCAGGTAGGCCAGTGTCATGCGTGGGCCCTGTTCCCGGCTTGGAGGGAAGGGCTGCTGACTGAGTGCTCTGAGCTGTGCTGGGGAGGGTGTGGGGGGGGCTGGGGAGTTAGACTGCGTGCCCAGCCCCCACACCCTCAGTATCGTCCTTGGCGAGTCGGCTCTTCCCCAGCCTTGGCCTCGCTGGCTGCAGAATGACCAACGACCATCCGCTTGTCTGAACGCTTCTCTAGCAGCGTCCTTTCCAGGCCGTGCCGGAGATGCTGGTAGCCAACAGAATGGAGGGAGAATCTCTTCTACTTGGCGCAGTTAGCCCCTGGTGAGCGGTCAGATTGACAGGCTAGGGGCAATACCCAGCTGCCCTCGTTCGGTGAGAAGGCAAAATTCGTTAAAGCTGGGAAGTCTGACTTGGCGAGCTGGGCCAGGCTGCTCCGAAGTCTTGGAAATTGCTGTGTCTCTTTAAAGGAACAGCAGCGGGCCTGGGCTGACTCCGTGTGGCTCTTGTAGAGTGGCCAGTTAAGGGAAGCATTCCACTAGCCCCTCTTGCGCAGTGTTGGCTCTGGCCTCTGGCTCGCCTGTGCGGCCTCAAACGCAGCTTGTAGTGAGGGGTGGGGGGCCAGCCACACTGACCGCTTCTTACCCTCGCAGCAACTGACCAACCACATCAGGGAGACCCTGCCCTCGCTGCGCAGCAAGCTGCAGAGCCAGCTGCTCTCGCTGGAGAAGGAAGTGGAGGAATACAAGAACTTCCGCCCTGACGACCCCACGCGGAAAACCAAGGCCTTGCTGCAGTAGGTTGCTCCCATCCCCTCTTGATAGGCCAGGCACTGGATTTGGCCCCCGTGGGGAGGGAGAGCAAGTGTCTAGCCTGAAATGGACACTGGTGTGAACGTGGCTCCACCCTGGAGCACTCGGATACCAGCTGGTCGCTGACCCTGAGGGAAGAGTGCCCAGCTCCCGGTGTTGGCAATTGGCAGTGTGAAGCAGGAGATGCCACTCGGTGTCCCGTGGACTAGGGCTATTGGCGTTTGCTGATCAGTCAACTAGTGACTCAACTAGCTGCCCCCCCAGCTTGCTGTCTGGATCAGAGGCAGCAAGGGTGGCAGGGAGCAGGAGCTGGAGCTGGAGGGAGCCATCTTAACAGCACCATCTCCACGGGGCGGGGACCAGGCACCAGCCGGGACAGCTGATTCCTGGCTCATGCCTGGTCCCCTCCTCTTCTCCCCCCCCCCCATCAACTAATGAGCTGATTAAAGGCCATTTAACATCCCTACACATGGACACAAGAGACTAGATGCCCTGCCGTGCTGCTGGGAAAACGGGGAGCACTCGCATCTGTAGCTGTGGTGCTGGGCAGACGAGCCCTGCAGGCACGTAACTGGCAGTGCCTTGTGTTTGTCGTGCCTACGACACCCATCCCATGTGGCCCACTGGTCCAAGTCTGCATTCAGGCGGGGGAGAAGCGTGTGTGTTCGTAGGGGCTGAAGGAACGTGCACGACTGTTTTGTTTCCCTCATGGTGGCAGCAGGGAGAGGAAATTCCTTCCCTGAGGGTTTCGGGGAAGTAGATGCGAAGTCTCCAGTGTGTGTGGCTGGCACGGGGCGGGCTGCAGTCAGAGTAGCTGGGCTGGTCCCGTCTGAGCAGCATTTGGCTGATCCATGTTACTCCTGCTGCTTCTCTGCAGGATGGTTCAGCAGTTCGGGGTGGACTTCGAGAAGAGGATTGAAGGCTCCGGAGACCAAGTGGACACGCTAGAACTCTCTGGTGGGGCCAGAATTAATCGCATCTTCCATGAGAGATTCCCCTTCGAGCTGGTGAAGGTAAAGCTAGTGCTGGTGTAAACGCGTCTGTCCTGCAGGGTTGGTTTTCTCCTCTCTCCACACACAGCAGAATGTCACTGCTCGCCTGGCATACACGTGGGGGAGTGTCCCCAATGCGTATGCCTGTCTTGTTTAGCAGCCAGCAGGGGGGTGTCTGGCCATCCTCCCCGGTATTGGGTTCATCTGCTGCTCCGCTGACAGCCTCGTTATAAACCCATCCACTGCTGCCTGGCACCGGAGTCTTTGCAGAGCGGAGCTGTGGGAGGTGCACCCGGACTAGCTTGTCTCCTCCCCCTGAAGATGGAGGGATGGGCTGTTCTCTGATCGTCCGTCCTAGGGCATCAGATCAGCAGCTGGTGCTGATGTTCCTCTGCTCTGACTTTAAAGCAGGAAGCTGACTGGTGTTCTACCTTCCCACTGTGGCCGCCCATAGCAAAGCAGAGATGCATCGGGTCGTATGGGAGAGGGGCAGTTGGCTGTCCCAGGCCCGCCCCCCCCCCCCCCCCAGCGACCAACAAGACCTGCTGTAATTCACTGCTCCTTCACTCAGCTTTCTGACGGCTTGCCTGCCTGGCAGGCTCTACAGCTGGGGAAGTGCGGCTGCCCCTCGGGGCTGGATGAGGGCGGTGTGAACACGTGCCCCTTTGCGTGGAAGCCTGAGCTGTGCTTGTGCCTCGCCAGCGCCGGGCTGTGTGATCCGCCCTGTTTCTCTTTCAGATGGAGTTTGATGAGAAGGACTTGAGGCGAGAAATTAGCTACGCGATTAAAAACATCCACGGCATAAGGCAAGTATCGGAGCAGGAGAGCTGCGGCGCAGCAGTGCGTCTGCTCTGCCTGTGGTCCTGGACGCGCCGTTAGTCCGGTCGAACCTTGGTATCATGAACCGTGTGTGGCTGTCAGTTGAGAGCCCGCGTGGCCATGGGAAGCGAGGGGGGTTAGACCAAAGTTGGTTCTGGGCAATGGGCGTGTGTTTGCAGGCTCACTGCGGGTGCCGTTGTCTGCTCAGCGTAGTGTTTGCGCCGACTCGATTCTGGGAGTTGGGCTGCGGTGGCTCCCCTCATGGAGCAGTGTCCCGAGAGCAAACTCTGAATGTCGTCCTGGTAGAGTTGGGTGACGGCACGAGAGCCTTGAGCTCGGGACAGCAGAATTCCTCCTTTGCCTTCCCAGAGGGCAGACGGTAGCACGTGGGGCATGTTTGGAGAGCTGAACGCCCGGCTAGCGGAGGAGCCAGGCTATTACCGCCCGTTGTGCTTGTGAACAGCTGGGTCAGGGAAGCCATGCTCCATACAGAGGGCTAGTCCTGCCGCACGGCCAGTCTGCTCCACGCCACACTGTGGCTGTAGTTCAGTGAGCTAGGGAGCCCTGCCCTTAGCGTGCCTGTGCCCCTGGGCTGATCCGGCTAGCGAAGTCAAATCTGGAATTGGCTGAATGTAGTGCTAAGAGGACTGCTCCTGCCTCCCCTTCTGGGGCTGCCACTGCTCCCAGCCTCCCTTCCGTTCCCCTGTGGGCTGGGAGCAGGGGGCCCGGTGGAGCTAACCGGTTAGCCCTGAACGTGCAACAGAGCTGGGTCCTACCCAAACCTGCCTTGTCGCCGTGCGAGGCCGACGCTAGAGCCCACGCACTAGAGAGCCACTTGGCATGCGTGTCCGTGGCCGAGCAACGTGTGCGCTCGCGTGGGGGCGTGGCCCGCTCCATTGGGGTCCCCGGGCAGCACAGCCACATGCGGGGGCCCGTCGGGGTCCGGGCCAGGCCGCCCAGGGAAGGGACTCGCTGTCTCAGCTGCTCTGCCAGGTCAGACCGTTGCCTTAAAGCCTGTTCACCCATTTTGTGTTTTCTCTGCCCTTCCTCCCTGCCCGTGCGTGCGGCTGCCTGTAGGACGGGGCTTTTCACGCCAGACTTGGCATTCGAGGCCATTGTGAAAAAGCAGGTGGTGAAGCTGAAAGAGCCCTGTCTGAAGTGTGTCGACCTGGTTATTCAGGAGCTAATCAATACAGTTAGACAGTGTACCAGTAAGGTATTGAACCGCTGGAGGCTCCAGCCCTTCCTACAGTGGGTGGTAAAGCAGGGTGCTTCCTGCCCCCCTGCCTGGCAAAGCTCCCCCCAGCTGGGTGTGTGTAGGCTAAACCGGTCCCACGGCCCCACCGGTCCCAGCCTAGCATGAGTGCAGGGCACATCTCTGGACTCGCCCCGCCAGACTGGCATGCCTGGCCCTGGAGATGGGGTGAGGGTTGTCTCTAGCACCCAGGGCCCTGGCCTGGCCCCGCTCTGAGGAGGGCCAGCCCTGCCCAAGAGCCAGGCAGCGCCCGGTGGCTTAGACGAGAGCCCTCAGATGGGGTTCTGTTCCCTGGCCTGCAGGGTGACCCTGGGGTGTGCTCCTCGGCGCCTCCATTTCCTGTTCACAAGGGAGGTGAGCGCGTTACTCGGCTCCTGAGCAGCGCTGTGGAAGAGCGAGGGCGGCTGGGCTCCCTCCCCGGGGGGCCTCCCATGCCCATGTGACATCCAGCTGCAGGGCTCGGAGGCGAACGGGAGCAGCAGCTGCCGAGCTCTTGCCTCAGAGCGCCGTGGAGCCTGCCGGGCAGGCGGGCAGGCAGTGCCGGGGTGCTGGGGCCTGTCTTAGCATGTGCTCCGTCACTTCTGCTGCGGCGCGGCTCGGCTCGGCTCTGGGAAGCTGTGGGGAATGGGAGCGAACGCTGGAAATGGTCTGCAGCGTCACTGGGCCTGGCTTATCCAGCCCGCCGTTCGCTGGCGAGCCCGTTTCAAAGGCTTCTCGCCCTGGCACTGGGCAGGAGCCCATCGGCCACTTCCACGTTCACCGGCTCCTTGGGGGGACTCTGCTCTCGCTCGATCCAGTAGTGATGGATTGAGAAACTTCTGTACGTGTCAGACAGGGTCCTGGACTGGAAGGATGCCCTGCCCTGAGCCGGGCTGTCGAGCTCTGGAAGTGCCCGGTAGATCCAGACTCCGGTCTGTAGCGAAAAGGACTTTCAAAAAGAGACGCAGCCCCCGACTCCAGCTTCCCAACGTGCCTGGCTTGAGCAGAGCCGCTCCGCACGCGTGCAGCGACGCATGTTGCTGGCTGGGGAGCTCGTTTCGGGGTCCGGAGCTGTACTCTGTGTTGCTGCAGTTGTAGTGATGTGTGTAGCGTGGAGAAGCCAGCACTTGCTGCCAAAGTTCCTTCAGTCCTAGCTAACGAGGTGGGGGAACTCCGACTCCTTCCGGGTGGGTGGGGGTGCGCGCGCAGATGAGCAGTGCCCGGGAGAATCCCACTCCAGTCAGTGGGGTGTTCGGGCCGGGCTCGCGACGTTCTCACAGGAACGTCTCTGGCGCTAGCTTCCATGGGACCCGTAGCCGTGGCTGTTTCAAACAGCCAGGGGAAGAGGCCAGCGCTCCATGCCCTCCGACGGCAGCAGGCAGTGCCCCCTTCCCCGTGTGATGCCTAGCGGGCCACTAGATCAGCTGCTAACTCGCGGCTTGGCCTGGAGACGGGGGCAGGAGCAACGAAACCTTTGCCTGTACTGAGGCCTGGCTGAGCCAGACATGGAGTGCTCTGGAGGGATCCCATCACCTGCTTCTGGCTCCTGGGAGTGCCGGGGGGTGGGAGCAACTCACCATCATCCTGGCGCCAGGGTAAATGATCGCGCAAGGGAGCCGGCGCGCGGGGATGATCGCGCAAGGGAGCCGGCGCGCGGGGATGATCGCGCAAGGGAGCCGGCGCGCGGGGATGATCGCGCAAGGGAGCCGGCGCGCGGGGATGATCGCGCAAGGGAGCCGGCGCGCGGGGATGATCGCGCAAGGGAGCCGGTGCGCGGGGATCAGACCCTCACAAGTCCAGGCCTTAACAAAGGGAGCTAAGAAACTGATGCTAGGAAATGAATTGGCGCATTTTCAAATGAACCTGAAGGAATTTTCCCAGGCGGGTGCTGCTGCTTTTCCCTCTGCACGTAACTAACCTTTTCTAAATCTCCTTTTCTTCTCTCCTGTCTCCGTCGCTGTGTCCTTCCCGCCCTGCGTGCCTTGGTGTCTCCTCTTTCCGCTCTGTGCTCTGCATGAGGCAGGACGGGGCTCTTCACGCCTGACATGGCTTTTGAAGCTATAGTGAAAAACCAGATTGTAAAGCTCAAAGAGCCCAGTTTGAAGTGTGTTGACCTGGTGGTCTCAGAGCTGGCCACAGTCATTAAAAAGTGTGCGGAAAAGGTAACTGGTCTTAATTCCTTCCTCTGCCTAATTGGCACACCTGGAATGTATTGGCTTGCAGGGCCATTAAACTAGCCTCGTGGGGAGCTGTGTCCATGTCCGTGCAAGGTGCCCCACGAGTATAGACTTAGCGCTGCCCTGGCATTCTGGCCTGGGGCCTGCAGAGACGTATTGCACAGGTGTTGCTTCACACCCGAGGGACAGGCTCAGATTGCACCTGCAGTAGCTGAGGGCAGTGTCTCTTGCTTCGCGTGAGCTGCGCTTCATGCCTGGGGGGTTAGCTTATCCGGGGAGGTGGGGAAGAGACGTACGTTTGCCAAGGGCTGTACGGCCTCCCAAAGCTGAGCCTGCCCATCTCCCCAGCGACAGCAAAGAACTGCCTTGTCTTGGGCTGTCTTCTGAGCCCCCTTCTGTCCTCCTGACGCGGCCGGGGCGAGTCCCGTCGCTTCCTGTCCTCTTGGGTTTTGTGGGGGCTTTTATGTGCTGAACCGTGTGTGGCCCTTGTGATCTGACCTGCCCCTTCCTCTCAGCTTGGCTCCTACCCCCGGTTACGCGAGGAGACGGAGAGGATTGTGACCACTCACGTCAGGGAACGGGAAGGGAAGACAAAGGACCAGGTAAGCTGCCCTCGGGAGGGAGGGAGCGCGGCTCTCCTGCGGGGCGTGGGACCCAGGCAGGCTGATCTCGGCGCTGTTTGGGGGAAGCCGACGCTCCAGCCAGCGCCGTGCAGTACAGCCAAGGCCTGCTCCGCTCCGCCAGCCGCCTAGCAGCCTGCAGAGCCCTCTGCTGGTGGTGGGTCGCCCTGCCGCCCTTCTGGCCCGTCTGGCTGCCGTGCTGAAAGGCGCTTCCGTTGTGGCCTGTTGTTGGTGACTCGGGTCCGTGTTCTTTCCAGATTCTCCTCCTGATTGACATCGAGCTCTCGTACATCAACACGAACCACGAGGACTTCATTGGCTTTGCCAAGTAGGTGCCCGTCTGCTGTAGCCGGGCGCTGGGTTGCAGGGCACTTGGCTGCAAGGAGTGAGCACTGCGGGGGCTGCTCCGTGGAGCCAGAGGCAGGGAGCTGAATGGTCCAAGCCTTGGCGGTGGCAGCTGAGCCTTCGCCCCCCTATGTTACTGCTGCTGGGCTGCTGGCAGGGCTGGGGAGGGGAGCGCTGGTCCTGTTGCCTCTCCCAAGTGAGCCTGACCTGCAGGGGCCTTCGGCAAGGTCCGCCTCTGTTCCAGGTCTTTGCCTGTGGGGGTGGGGTGGAATGCCTGGGGACCGGCCGGGATCCAGGGGCACCCTCGTGAAGGATGCTCCCTGCCCCAAGGAGCTTCCAGCCTAGAGCAGATGGCAGGGAAAGGGGGAGGAGGGCTACACGAAGGAGTGTGAAGAGGTGGCAGCGTGGGCCTGGCAGGAGCACTGGGGAGCTCTCGGCGCGCGGGGGAGCAGGGCTCTCAGGCTGGAGCTGGAGTGTTCTCTCAGCCCTGAGTGAGAGTTGCAGTAAGTGGCAGCATCGACTGTCTGTCTGGTGCCGTGGTCTGGCCGCCAGAGCGGACAAGGCCTCTGAATGTCTCTGGCTGTCGGTGGGTTTGAGGTTCCCCTTCCAGCAAAGGGAAAACCAGAACCAAGCCCTTGTCTACACCTGAGAACGAGCCTGTAGTGAAACGGGGTGTGACTGTCAAGTGGATTCGCTCTTTGGCGTCCCTGCGTGGCTGCCTGCGCTCTGCAGCGAGAGCTCCCACGCAGGGAGCTCGCGAGGACGGAAGCCCCCTCAGAGCGAGTGCAGCTGCCCAAGGCTATCTCGGGGCAGCAGGCTCCTTTCTTCCCCCGCCTCACTTTCCGTTTTCCTCTGGCTCCCCCCAAGTCTCTGCTTCTCACTCCATTTGCTGTTCCTTCCTCTCATCATCTCTCCTGTTTTTCCTTTGAACCACTTCACTCTTCCCTCGGGACTCTCGACTCCTAACACCCCCAGCTGTTACACTGAGCAGCACTTGGCAACAGGGTGGGTACCTGCTGGAACCAGTGTGTAACGGGTGACGCGTGGGCATGGACTCGTGCTTGCAGCGCCGCCGGGAGTGGCTGGCAGCCGTGTGAATGCTGCTTTCATATTAGGCACCTTCTGGAGAGACTTGAGCCCTTGTCAAACAGTCGGCTCTGAGCTGCTCCCTCACAGGCTGGGAGTCTTTCTCCTGTAGCTTCAGGCACCCAGCCAGAATCTCGGCCGTCTCCCCCCACGCAGACCCTTGGATTTCCCCTGGCCCCCTGCCGCTCACCTTCAGACTCCCTCCCTTCCCCAGCAAATTCCTTCCTGCCACTCCAGCCTGAGCTCTGATTAGCCTGGAGAGCTGCCGGGCAGGCCCCATGCCAGGTGGGGAGCACAAGGGCCGTAGACCCCCTGGAGTATCCGTATGGAGCAGGAACGGTGAGCGCAGGCCAAACCTGGCTACACTTGGGGTGTTGCTGGGTTAACTAACCAAGGCCTCGAACCGCTTTTCCTCGCGCCCGGTGGGGGCCGGGTACAGCGACTTGCGTGGCGCGTGCTCTCCGGCGAGCTGCAGTCTGCCCCTGCGCTGTGCTAGAGGTGCCCGTCCTGGGTGTGGGCGGCTCCCTAGCTGTACTGGTCTGAAAGCGCCAGCAGCGCCCCCGGGGCCCAATGGCATGTGCAGCTGGTGCACGGAGCACTTCAGAAACCTCCTGGCCTCAAGTGCTGGCGGGGCAGTCACAGAGCCTGCTGGAGCTGTGCTGTGTGGCAGGCCTCACCCCAGCGGGGCGAGCCGCTGCCGTCTGGCACGCCACTCCCTGCTGCCCGCCATAGGCGAGCCGAGTGGCAGCATGCAAGCCAGCTGCTGCTTCGCCTGTAGACCACCGCGAGCGAGTGCGCGTTGGGCTCCGCGGCCCCGTTGCTGGGCGCTCCTGGCGCTGTCGGTTGTAAAGCCGGGGTGCTTTTTATTTCAGTGCGCAGCAGAGGAGCACCCAGCTGAACAAGAAGAGAGCCATCCCGAATCAGGTACGACCCGCTTGCTCAGAGCGCCCCTCTCGGGAGCATAGGCGGGGGCGGGAGGGTCCCGTGTGAACAATCTCTGCAGTCCGAGCGCTGAGGTTTGCAGCCCCAGAAGTCTCGGGAGTGGAATCAGACCAGTTGGCACACTGGTGCGGGGTTGGTCCTGCCCGGTGTAGCTGCAGACAGGAGGACTGTCCCCTCTTCTAGGGTAACCTCTCTCTGTATGGCCCCTCCCTCGGTGACAGTCTAGACAAGTGGGGGGGCACCAGAGGGGGGGTGGGAAGGTGGGGGTGCCGTTTCCACTAGCCGGCCGTCTGGCGGGTGACGGGCAGGGGGAAGGCTGGCATCACGGGGGCGGGAGCAGTGCTGAACTGTGGCATCTCGTCACCCCGCTGTCCAGTGCGGTGCTGCTGGGAGAGCAGGCTTAGCAGTGTCCCAGTGCATGGTGCCAGCCTGGCTGTGTGGAGCCCACGTGGGCGTTGCTCTTGTTCGGCAGCACTGTGATGACATTAACACTGTATCAGTATCATTAATAGCATGTAACTGGTTTCTTTTGCTGTTTTTTCTGCTGTTTTCTTACTGTTTTTGTGCTTCCTGCTTCTCCCCCCCCCCATCACTTTGTTCCTCACTCTGTCCTCTCGTCCTTTTTCCCTTATTTACCCGCAACCCTAATTTTGCGCACCTAAGGGTGAGATACTGGTAAGTACCTGTATAGCGTGATAGTGAACTAGAAGTAAAGCCCAGTGATGGAGGCGCCTTTAAAACACAACCCCCGCGAATCTACGGGATGCCCCTCGTCTTAAAACCGAGCACACTCACGGTCTGGCACCATCAGTGCAGCAGCGCGACTTCTTTCAGGGCTCTGGTCCATGGCGGGAAACCTTACAGGGTCCCCTGATCTGGCTGAACAACTGGACTCCTGCTGGCCCATCGTAGGGAGACGGGGTGGGAGGGGCAGACGTCTGAGCCTCCAGGGCTATCCCCTGCCATCCTCCGCAGCGGCCTCCAGCCTGCCCCGATGGGCCCGCTGCTCTTCGACTGACAGGGAGACTCAGGCCGCAGATCATAGCGCTGCGTGGTGGGAGGGGGGGGGGGGTAGAGCCATAGAAATACTCAGGCAGTGAGAGCTCATACCCCCCCGCCCCCCCCCCCCTGTGCTCGGAGGCATTTGTACTCCAGCCGTACCTTCCCCCACTGCATTACGGGGAATTTCTGCCCTCTGAGGACTGGACAAGAAGCAAGGGGCTTAGGCTGCAGCAGGGCAGGTTTAGGTGGGGCCTGTCGGGGTGGTGAGCGCTGGGGAGGTCGTGGAGTCCCTGTGCCTGGAAGCTAAGAGCAGGTTAGACAAACATCCGTCAGGAATGGCCTGGGGAATACGCAGCCCTGCCTTGCGTTTGGGATGTAAAATCCCCGTTGGACCCAGCATTTAGCAGGTTAACTGCGGCCTGCTCTCCCCTCCCCAGCTGCATGGGGGCGCTGTCAGCCCTGCATGTGGAGGAGGGGAGGACGGGAGCAGCCCTCAACCCGCAGCAGGCCATGGGCAGGGGCTGCTCCTGGGTCCTGGCTAATCAGTACCCAGGAGTCAGCCTTACTAGAGGGTGCTGCTGACCGGCTCCCCCTTCACATCCCTGCCTTGCGTGCAGGGAGCTGGACTAGAAGAGCGCGTGGCAAGAGCAGGCGTCTGAGTAGGTGCAAGGCAGCCTGGGAGCAAGGTAGGTTGGCTGATGTGGAGGGGCGAGGGAGCAGGGCTCTTCCCAGCAGGGCGCTCTCCGCTGGCTGCTGAGGCCAAGGCTACCACCGGAGGGCCCCTGCCGAGGTCTGTCCCGGGGGACGGCCTCCCCAATGAGCCTTCCTGTGGCCTAAGCGGGGAGGAGGAGGAACGTGCCCGCCAGTTAGTCAGTGCGCTCGGTCGTGGACGGGAGGGCGTGGCCGCTGTTGGCTGGAAATCAAGTGGAGTGGTGCGTGCCGGGGGGCTCCTCACGGCCTGCCCAAGAAAATGGAAATGCCTGCTGCTTGCGACAGGAGGAGGCGTGCCCCGTGGTCAGGGTGCCCACTGGCACTTCCAGCTGGCCTTGCCCTGTGCCCCCGGAGAGACCCCAGGGAGAGCCCCCTTCTGCTGGGCATGCTCAGGCGTCCTGAGGCCGTGGTGGGTGGCAGAGAGCTTCTCACCCCCACCCCCAATCGAGAGAACAGCCCGTTCCTTGTCTGACGCTGGCCTGCCGCACCCTGGGCCTGCCACCCTAACAAGCAGCTGAGGCAGCAAGGGGGGGAGCCTCACTTGAACGCCTCCGGCCAGCCTTGGGATGGCTTGGGTGAGTGAGACTCTGGGCAGCTTAGCCTGATGCTGCAGCTCTCCCTGCTCGCGAGGTGGCTCAGTAGCTGCAGAGGGGTTGGATTTGGCCCTGGAGGCTGCCGCACACCCCTGCGGTGTTCCCGCAGCCCTTGGCACGCTCGGGGTAAAAAGCTAGTCGGGGCCTGAGTGCAGCTGCTGCCAGGTGCTGAATAAAGCCAGGGACCCTGAGCCACGGGCTGGTCCCAGCTCCCAGGAGAAGCCCCACAGGAGCATTGGGGTTTCTGAGCCCCGCAGGCCTCTTAGCAGCCCCGGTGTGCAGAATGCTCAGCTCGGCTTCCCACCCAACGCCCCCTTAGCTCAGTGCTGTGCAGGGCCAGCCCACCCCTCCCATGGCTGAGTCAGTGCCCATTCCTGCGGCCCCTCGCACCCGGCACCTGGCCAGTGAGCTCTGCGTGACTCCTCCCTACCTCGGGAAACCCCACGCTCCTCTCTGGCGCGTCCCAGCGTCCTGCCACTTCCATTCTCTTCTGGCATTGCAAGGCCCTTTCCGGAGCACTGAGTGAACCTGCCCGAGGCCTGTCTCCGATCGGGTCCCCCGGGGCTGGCCCTCCATCGCTGGCTGTAAGATGCAGACTGTAGCGTGGTGATGGGAAGGCGGAGATCTGACAATCGGGTGTGAGCTGCCAGTCACCCTGGGCTGCTTTATTTGACATGGTGCAAAGCTGGAGGCCAGAGGGCTGAGTTTACCGGGCCTGGTCCATCTGGGCAGAGGGATCTAGCCTGCCACATGCGCTCCCCCCGCCCCATTGGTCTCGCTCATCCACGGAGCGGAAGTATTCAGTCTGTCTCCTTCCGGCCGGTGCGCTGCTCTGGTCGCTGGCATGCTGGACAGACGGGGGGGCCTGGTAACTGCTTCCTTTCATGCCCTGGGCTCCCAGTGAGTCTGTGCCAGAGCTGGGAGTAGAATCGGGCACGTCTGGCTCCCAGGCGTAAGACCTCCCTTTGCACTAAAACTTGGTAATTCCATGCTACATAACTGATCCCATAAGCCGTGGGCCTTGCTGCCATGGCTCTCCCACCCAGCCTGGAACTGCTGCTCCAGAACCAGCTCTCTCCCCTCCCTCCCCAGGAGGCCACATTTAAGCCTCTGCATCTGCTGCTCCACCAACCGGAGCCTCATTTCTCTGCTCTGTGCCTGCAAGCCAACTCCGTTCTGCCTCTCTCGGCCACCCTGCTCTGCTCCTCTGCCTCCGGGTCTCTCCAGTCAAATTCCGATTTGCTTCAGTGGGAATCAGAAGCTCAAATTTAAGGGACCCCAAAAGGGAGCGAATCGAGGGGTGAAATCTTTAACCTGGTTTCCTTTTTGCTGTCTCAATTTCAGGGCTCCTTCCTTCCCTCCGCCCGAAAATCTGTATGAGTTAAGTTGTAGCTCTAGCAGCCTGCGCCCGCCAGCGCGCTGAGCTTTGTGTGTGTAGCCTGGCTTGCCTTTGCTGTGGCTTAGGCGGTAGCCACCTGAGCAGCTGTGCTGGCGAACAGCTGCCACTCCCCAAACGGCATCGGGAACAGCCAGGCGTGAATTGACGGCTCTTGCGCTAAAGCTAGTGGGAAAGGAAGTCCCATTCCCGCCCCAGGTCCCGGTGCCCGTCTCCCTGCTGCTGACAGGTGGCTCCTGTACAAGCAAGAGCAAAGGAATCCCAGAATCATGTGTAACGTCTCTAACTCCGCCCGTCCATGCGCTGCACTGACTGGAGTCAGCCCTCTCGCTCGCACTGCCTGCTCCCCCGAGTGTGTCCGCTACTAACCGGGGGAGCACGGCGTCCGTCACAGCACCCTGCGTGGACAGTCACCGCGCCTGGGCCGGGCTGCCTGTACTCGGTGGCCGAGCGCTGGCGGCACAGTCTAGACGAAGCTCAGCGTATTGGCGGCTCTCCGAGGGTGGCTCGTGGAGAGTCCGTCAAAAGAAGCTCTGGGTGCCCAGGTCTTGGGCTAGCGTGACAAGCGACTGGCCAGAGCAGCTCCCCAGCCTGCGGTGGGAGCGGTTCATAGCAGGCGTCTCCTGTGCTCCGTTGTAAGCGGTTTCCTCTGCCCTGGGGCCTGTATCCTGACTGCTCAGAGTGGTAGAGGCGCTTTGGCACCTGGGAATGGGGGTGCGGGTGCGGGTAAAAGGACTAGCCTTCGGGGCCGGGGGCTGCGCTCTGGCAGGGCCGGTTGTGGACTCCGGGCCATGAAGAGCGAGACGTGCGTAGGGTAACGCTGGGCCGAGTCCTCCCCGGAATGGGAGGCCGGAGCTGCAGTAACCTGCCGGGCACGTCCCTCAAGCTATTGCGCTGCCCCAGGGAGGAGCCCCTGTCTGACTGGACACACCGGCAGCTGCTCCCCTCGCCATTCCAGCGCAAGGCCCCGCGGCTGCCGTCGGGCCCGGGGGTTACAGCTGGGGAGCAGGGCACCGCCCAGTCCCCGGTTTGGCTGAGCAGTGAGCTGCTTGGTGGCCCCATGTCTCTTCTGCCTGCCTGGCGCCGTGCTGGTGGGGACCCTGGCGTCAGGCGTTGAGTCACTGGCCCCTCGCGGCTGCCGAGACCCCCACGGCCAGGTGCGGAAACGGGCAAAGACAAGCCCTGGCATAGCCTGTCCTGAGACTCCTTTGTACCTCGGCTGCTGCTGGGAGCCGCTCTCCACAGCCTGAGGAGAACAGCCCTGGGCTCTTGGGTCTAGTCTGAGGGTCACACGCAGCCGCAGTCCGGCCTCCTGACGGCGTGTTGGGGGGAGGGGTGACGAGCCGCAGAAGCGTGCGCAGCCTTCAGAGGCTGTCCTGCCACAGGCAGCAGGTGACCTAGAAGGTCCCTCCCAGCCCCAGCCGAGAGGCAGGGTCTGAGCTTGCTCCTGGTGGGACGGGACACACTTCGGCCCGGCCCGGGTAAGCCTCAGCCAGTGTGGTGCTTCCTCCTTGTCTCGTGAAACGCTGCTTGCAAAGTCAGGCTTTGCTGTGTTGCTGGCCTGTCCCGCTGCTGCCGTCCTGTGTCCCTCAGCACTGGCGTGGGGCGGCCCAGCCTGTCCAAGGTGACGTGGGACCCGTGGGTCGCAGGCTTTTCCGTGGCAGGGCCTGCAAGCAGGCTGGCAGCCTCGAGGGGAGAAGCGCTCCCTCTTCCAGCTAGCCACGGGATCCTCCTGGCCATTCTCAAAGGGGCGCACGGTCATGTGGGCTCCCTCCCTGCCCTGAGGGCCAGTGCAGCAGATCCCCTGGATCCAGGGGGTCCATGCCCTGGCCCCTTACGGCTGAAAGCTGTCTGGTCCCCTCGGTGCACAGCACCTGGGTGGCTTACACTGCAGGCTGGGCACGCCCCTCCCCTCCAACACGCTGCATGTGTGTGCAGCTGCTCTGCCCTCTGAGCCAGGCCACTGGGGTGGTTGTCACAAGCACCGGTGGCTGAGCCCCTCCCTGCCGCAGAGCTGTGGGCCTGGCCTGGTAAAACCTGCTTTGGGCTCCCTCAGGAGTGGGGCTGCTTCCCTGCCCCTCCCTGGTAGCTTTCCCCGGGGCAGACGCTGCCCCGCACTCCCACCGAGGCCCCTAAGGACAGCAGGGCCCAAGCTAACGAGGAGCAGACCTTGGCCCGCAATCCGAGAGCGCCGCCCTCCCTGCCCTAGGTGGCGTTGGCAGCTTAAAGTTGCGAGGGTGGCCAGGAAAGGAGGCTCCCAGGCTAGCCTGCAGCTGGTCTCTCCCTTGCCCGACTGGGTTCCCACTCCTCTTGTGTCCTGCAGGTGATCCGCAGGGGCTGGCTGACGATCAACAACATCAGCATCATGAAGGGCGGCTCCAAGGAGTACTGGTTCGTGCTGACGGCAGAGTCTTTATCCTGGTACAAAGACGAGGAGGTGGGTACGGCTTGGCGGGGACCGCGCGGAGAGCGGCAGGCCTGGAGCCCTGGGTCCCTCTGCCCACCAGGAGAGCGTGTGCGTGCGTGTGCGTGCGCGTGCGCGCCGCTTCATGACGGCACCTTCCTGTTGGCAGGAGCAGCTTGGTAAACTGCTACAGGGCTGGCTTGCACCTTGGCACTCCCTGGGGGAGTAGGGCAGGCGTGGGGCCGGGCAGCCCCTGCACTCGACCCCAAACTAGATTCTTCTGAGTCACCCTGGGGCTTGTCAGCACTGCGGGGCACAAGTCTGATGCTCCAGAATTGCATGTCTGGGGCTGATACTAAAGGAAACCGCTCCACGTTCCTGGAGTCCCTCTGGGGTTGCTGCCCTGCCCTGCCCTCTGCAAGGCGGTGGCGTGGCCCCAGACCCATGTGGGCGTGGCAGGGCGGGGAGGGAACGCAGTGTAGCCCCAAGAGCCCTTCTCCCGGAGCCAGTGTGGTCCAGTTTGGCCGACTCCCTGTGGGAATAGCTGGGGGGGGGGGCACTGAAACCCTGAACTTTGGCTGACCCAGGCTGCCTGGCTGGGTTTGACTCCGTGGAAGGGTCTGCTGCTGGACTGCTGTTTCCTTGGGCCTGTCTGGCCAGGGTCCCCGCTGGCAGAGCTCCAGGCGCTGTCGGTCGTGTGACCGCAGATCAAAGTGGGGACTTGTCCAAGGGGCAGCTGCCCCGGGGGGTGGAGACCCGCTGCCCCCAGTACTGCGAGTGCCGCTGTCCTCGGAACCCCTCTCCGCTCCAGGCCTTGTTGGGCTTGGTCTGGTGCAGCCAGCATGGCAAGAAGCATCCAGAACCACGAACCCCTTGGCTAGCAGAGACCCCTCCCCCAGCCCCGCAATGCAGAGCCCAGGGCGCCAGGGAGGGCTCCCCGGCAGCGCGCCGCGCAGTGCGGAGACTGAAGGGCTTGAGGGCCGGTGCACGGGCCCAGGAAGGGAACGGCCGTGGAGGGGGTTTCCCCGAGCACGAAGCCGCGGGGGAATCGGCGTCATGTAGGGTTGTCTCGTGTGGGCCTGACGCTGCGGCGCAGCTTGGCCCGGGCAGCAAAGCCTCTCGGGTCCGTTGGAACGGTTCTGCCCTGCCTCCACGGCCTGTGCGCCTCGCCGGGCTGGCGGCAAACGCCCCTCTCCGCAGTGGCTTGGGAGAGTGAGCGGGGCAGCGCCTGCGGGGCGAGACGTGGCCTGGGCAGTGCCTAGGCGGGGGCCCTCAAAGGTGGCCGCTAGATGCCGTTCCGTGGACTCCTCCAGGGAGGGGGTGGGCAGGGGCTGGCTATCTGCCGTCATGCAGCAGGAGGGGGCCCTGGGCCCCCAGGACTGGGGAGTTGCTATTGAAACACCTGGCTCTTGCCCAGCATTGTTGGGGCACTCGGGGTCACGGGCCCTGGGCACACTGAGGCCCAGGGAGGGAAGTGACTTGCCCACCATCACCCAGCAGGCCCTGGTGCCCAGAGCCTGGCTAATGCTGTGGCCACTAGGCTATGCTACTTCCCGAAGGCTGTGTGGATCAGACCCCTCCCCCCGCTTTGTCTGTGCGGTCCTGGCCTGGGAGATGGGGCCGGCGCTGCGACGCAAGGCGTATCCGGCCTGGCCTAGCTCCGCTGCAGGGGCTGGAAGGAGCAGAGGAGGCAGCCTCCTTTCTAAGCACCCCTCCTCAGTGCCTGGAACAGACATGCTGCCTCACATTTTCCAGCCCTCCCACCCCCACAGTCTGAAAAGCGGCTCTTCCCTGCCCGGCCGCCCGTCTCGCAGGCTGGCTCCAGCGGCTTGGCATTGGCGCAGGGCAGGAGAGAGGGAGCAGGGGCTGGCGATCGGAGGAGGAGACGTTAACAGAACTTTATTCGCCTGCCTGGCGGTACAGCTTAGCATCTGCTCCAGGAGGCAGCCCCCTTCCCCGAGTAAGACCCAGTCTTGCTTTGTCCTTGTCCTTCGTTGGCCGAGCAAGCTGCAAAGATTAACCTCTGTTCCGAGAGTCTGTAAATCTAGACACAAAGCTTAACTCTATCTCCTAAAAGAGAAGGAAATATGTGGAGCTGATAAGTGTGTCTCGCTTGTTCCCCTGCCCCCATCCCGGCAGCCCGTTTCCTGTGGGGAGGCCTCTCTGGGGGCGCTTGTCTGGCCCCTCTGCTGTGGGTAATGAGAACCAGCAGGCTGCGGATGAATGAGGCTCTGTATTCAGCAGGCACAAATTGCCTACCCTCCACGCGTGCACCCCCGGCCACTAGAAACGAGCTGCTGCTCGCAGAGCAGTTCCAGAAACCCCCAGCATTGAACAATAGCACCCCACAGACTGGGCAGGCCCCCGCGCCGCGTGTTCCGTGTGGCCCAGTCCAGCAGCCGGGGACTTCTCGCTCGGGAGAACAGCTGCGAGACCTTTTGCTCGTGGTAATCGAGGGCAGGCAGACTGCGTGTCCGCTGCCAGCCTTACCTGGGCGTGCCGAGCTGCTCCGGGGTGCCGCCTTGCCAAACCCAATCTAACCAATGTGCAGACTACTGTACACCTTTATAGCCTCCTGAACAGGTAGTCTGAACACTGGGCAGGCTGGGCTGGAGTCCGCTCCATGGTGTGTCCTTCCCCCTCCCGGCTCTGCAGCAGACGCTGCTCGGCGAGAAGGATCTGCTTTGTCCTGTCTGACGTGGCAAAGTCTGCAACCGAATCCAGCCTGGAAAAACGTTGTGGGTTTTTCAGGAAATCCTACGGAGGGTGTGGGGCGGCGGTGGCTGGGGGGAGGGCTTAGGTTCGTGGCCTCTCCGCAGAGGCGGACGTCACTTTGGGGGCTGTGTGCGCGCAGCATCTGGAGCCGCAGGCCAGTGGAGTGCTAAACAATTCCAGATGTGGCGTTTCGGCAGCGAGACGGCTGGTGTTGACTCAGTTGGGTGGCCCCTCAACTTTGCTGGCCTGCAGCCTGTTAAATGAGCAGCATCCTTTGGGTCAGATTCCTGAGAGCCGCTCTCCCCCTCTCCGTGGCCGCTGTTCCTCAGGGCTGTTGGAACACACGAGGGTTCACGGCGCTGCTGCAGCTGGCACTGGGTCCCGGCCGACAAATGAAGCCTCTGTCCTAGCACCTCCCTAGAGAGGGAAGGAGCTAAGTCCTGTGCCCTGGGCCTGCGTGGAGCAGTGGCTGCCTGGCACCTTCCGTCTGTGGCTAGTGACTAGACCCCTCCTGTGCGGGACTGGGGCCATGGGCCTGGCACTGGAGAGCGCTGCCCCGCACAGCGCTTACCTTGGCGTGAAGCCCCAGGCAGAACCGTCCTTCCCTATACGCAGAACAGGCAGCTGTGTGGGGCACCCCTGGGTCTTAGTGTCCCCCTGGCTCGCCTTAGCCCCGCTCCATGGCTCCGCGTCCTTCGGGGAGGATCTAGCTGACTTCAGAGAGGCACGGCCTGCCCGAGACACAGCAGCACCTGACCCTGGGACAGAGCCACGGAACAGGCACGGGCCAGCCCCAGCTCTCTCCGGCCCGGTTCCGAATTCACCGTGGTACTCGGCAGGCCCCGAGTTTGCAGTGGGCTGTAATGTGTTTCAGTGCAGTGGCGCTGGAGACGATCCAATCGCAGCTCTGAGAAGGTCTCACCCTCCATCAGGCCTGGCGCCCGGCACAGGGCGCCAGTTGAACAGTGCGGCGTATGGCTCCTGAAAGCGGCTGATACCGGCCCGGTCAGAGTCCACGTGGTCCTCTCGGGCCCTTGGACCAACCCAGTCCTGTGGGTGGCAGCTCCTGTGACCGACCCCAGCAGCTCGGCTGAGCCCAGTCTGTGCCTCAGCCAACGAGCTGGGATGTGGAGGGAACCCCCCCCCTTGGCTCTTGGCCCATGAGAGAGGGAGGGTTCTCCCCCACAGCGTGGGGGTTGGGAGGAACCGCTGCCCAGGTCCCAGCCTGACACCCCCCCTCCCCCTCCAGGAGAAGGAGAAGAAATACATGTTGCCCCTGGACAATCTGAAGATCAGGGATGTGGAGAAGGGCTTCATGTCCAACAAGCACGTCTTTGCCATCTTCAACACTGAGCAAAGGTAAGGGCCTGGGGCGGGGCTGAGGCGCGGCCAAGTGTCCGGGTGCCCCCCCACTGCATGTGGTGATGGAAAGGCGCTTCCTGGAGGCGGGCTCGGTTCTCCAGGGCGCTCCCTCTGGCCAAGCCCCTATTGGTGCCTTGGTTCTTCTGGGGGCTGCCTCTGCAGCCCTAGGGAGGAGCCCCTTCCCCTCCCCCGCCCCTCCCCTCCGATTGCAGCAGATGCCTTGGGGAGCCGGCGTCTCCCAGCTGCTCTTCAGCTAGTGCCCCGCGTGCTGCCCCACTGCTCAGCAGCTTTCCTCTTGTTCACCCTGGGTGCTGGGTGCTGTGCGGGGCTCAGCTGGGGGGGAGGAGCGGTGGTGCCATGTGGGGCTCAGCGGAGGCACTCGGGCAGCTGCGATCCAAGAGGAGGGTTGTGCTGGGGAGGAGAGGCTGTCCATGTTTACACAGGCGCTCTGAAGGGATTTCAACCTTGCCTCCGGCAGCCCTGGCCGGGGCTTGGCGCTAGACCGGCCCGCGGGGCAGGGAGGGAGCCTGCCTGTTCAGAGTCTGTGGCTGCCCGTTCTCAGTGTGCCTGCCTGCCTAGGAACGTGTACAAGGATCTCCGCCAGATTGAGCTGGCCTGTGACTCCCAGGAAGACGTGGACAGCTGGAAGGCCTCCTTCCTCCGGGCCGGGGTGTATCCCGAGAAAGACCAAGTAAGCATTGCCTCTGCCTCGCCCGCGGCACAGTCCCTGTGATCCCCGGGGCCCCTGCCGGGATGAGCCTCTTCAATTCTCCAGAGCCAAGTGACTGGCGGAAGGGGGGAGCTGCTTGGGGCGGGGCGACAAAGGCCCCTTCTGGCCTGACGTGCTAGGCCAGGCTGAACAGGCCGGAAAGTGGCGTGGGGGGAGGGGGGGGACAGAGCTCAGGCCCTGCGGTGGGGTCAGGAGCAGGCTTAGAACCTGGGGCCTCCCAGCCCCACCTCTCCGGGGCGCCCTGTCTCTGCTCTGGGCGGTGGAGGAGGAAGGCCCAGCCTGGCAGAAGGGAGGCGTGGGGTCTTGGGGCGCCTGACTGCCGACGCCCTCCCTCAACACCAGCCTGGTCGCGTCTGGCCGGGGCGCCGGGGTCCAGCCCCCGCTGGCGGCTGAGGGATCCCCAGTGAGTCGTCCTGTCACCCGAGCAGGTGGAGAACGAGGACGGGGTCCAGGAGAACACCTTCTCCATGGATCCGCAGCTGGAGCGCCAGGTGGAGACCATCCGCAACCTGGTGGACTCCTACGTGGGGATCATCAACAAGTCCATCCGCGACCTCATGCCAAAGACCATCATGCACCTCATGATCAACAACGTGAGTGGTGGGGGGAAGGCTGAGGCCGGCTCTGGCCCCCGGGCGGGGCGCGCGGCTCTGGCCCCCGGGCGGGGCTCGCTGCTGAGGTATTTCATTGCGTGTACGGACCTTGGGCGCTTACAGCGGGAAGGGCCAGAGCCTGGTTCCCGGCTTTGTGCCAGAGCGATCCTGTGGCTTGGGATAACCCCGGGAGCCCTGCTTTGTGGCGCGTCCCGCTCTAACCATTGCGCTAGCCTGCCCTCGCGCTGACCTGCCGCTTCCTGCAGACCAAGGATTTCATCCACTCGGAGCTGCTGGCCTTCCTGTACTCGTCCGCAGACCAGAGCAGCCTGATGGAGGAGTCGGCCGACCAGGCGCAGCGGCGGGACGAGATGCTGCGCATGTACCATGCCCTGAAGGAGGCCTTGCACATCATCGGGGACATCAGCACCAGCACGGTCTCCACGCCGGTCCCGCCGCCGGTGGATGACGGCTGGCTGCAGAGCAGCGGGCACAGGTAGGGCGCAGTGGGTGGCGAGGAGCCCAGGCTGGTGGGCTGGGAGGGGCTGAGGAAGGATGGCCTAGTGGTTTAAGACTGGCAAGCTGGAGACCTGGGGCCTGTACCTGGCTCCCCGAGACAAGCTTGGGCAGCTCCTTCCGCCCAGGGGGCTGGAACTCTCGGGAGGGGGCGGAAGGACCCAGCTCACACTGCTACACTTCCTTCCCCTGCAGCCCGCCGCCTCAGCGCAGACCTACCTCCGCCGTGCTGCCGCCGGGCAGGCCCCCTGCCGTGAGGGGCCCGACGCCAGGGCCCCCCCTGATCGTTACCCCTGCTGGGGGGGTCTCTTCCTCCTTCGTGGCTCCTCCCATCCCCTTACGCCCTGGACCTCAGAACGTATTTGCTGCTAATAACGACCCCTTCTCAGCCCCTCCTCAGATTCCGTCGCGGCCAGCTCGCATTCCGCCTGGCGTCCCCCCGGGCGTGCCCAGGTAAGATCCCGCCGCCCACGCCCAGAGCAGCCTGGTGGCTCCTGGCATGACTCCCGCCAGGGCCCCGTGCTGGGGCTGCAGTCCCACTGGGCGCGGTGAGCAGCGTGGCCAGAGCCATGGGAGAGAGGGGGAAACCCCATGATGGATCGGCTGGGCGCAGGAACCCCCCGGCCTCGGCTCAGGCAGGCCCGTTTGCTATCTGACCCGGAGCAGGGCTCTGCTGCTAGGAAGGGGCCGTGCTGCGTGCGTCGGGGTTCCCCAGTACAGCATAATGACCAAGGTCTCCAGGCAGAGCCCTGGGGAACCCAGCCTGCCCTGCCCGCTGCAGCTCCCAAGAGCTGAGGCTTGGGTCTCCTGCTGGCAGCGCAGCCTGGGATCCCTGTTTCATGCACATTGGCTTGGTCCCTTCCCATCTGCCCTCCCCCCTCCCCCGCCTGCATGGTGGCCTGGAGCAGTACCAGCCCTGTGGCTCTGGGCTGGGCAGCGAGGCGGCCAGGGTGCCCACACCGTGCCCAGGATGCCAGCCGCCCCACAGCGGTGACTCCCGCTCAGCCCCATCCCTAACGGTTCCCCTCTGTTCCCGTTCTCTCTGCAGCAGAAGACCCCCCGCGGCGCCGAACCGGCCGACCATTATCCGACCAGCCGAGCCCTCCTTGCTAGACTAACCCCTGGGGGGCTGCTAGTGACTCCGAGTGCCCCGTGCGGCAGCCCCACACCGCCCACTGTCACCTGCCCTCGGGCGGGGAGGAGGAGGGGAACCCCCCGTCTAATCTCTGTAAAAATCCTTCTGACTGTAGCCTGGCTCTGGCCATGGCCAATTCCTGTTAGTGGGGCGGGCTCCTTCTCCGGGCTGGGCACAGCCAGCTCCTTCCTTGTAAATACCCCCGGCCTCTGCTAAGGACGGCTGCTGTGTCCTGCCCTCTGCCTTTCCCAGCTCGGCCGTGGGCGAGGGCGGCGCAGGTGGGGGAACCGCTGCCCCGTAACCCGGTGCCCCCTCGGCCGTTGCTGCCGCACGTGGCTGGGGAGGGACTTTGCACTTTGTTGAACACACACCAGGACCCCGGGCTGGGTTCGTGCCTTGGGCTTGTCTCAACGGAGGAGGTAGACAGGAGGGGAGAGGCAGCTGCAATGAAAACTGCCCCGTCTGTGGGTGGGCACAGGCTTGTCCTGCCCGCCTGCTGTTCAGGCCCCTCGATTCGTGTGTCTGGCTCATCTTCCAGCCCAGCTCCGCCAGGCCCACTCTGTGTTACGCCCCTCTGTCACGGCGCACTGACCCCCTCCCCTACACGCGGTGCTAATCTGAGCAAGGCTCGAGTCCGGCTTGTAGCCGGCAGCCAGCTTTCTGCCTGAGCAGACGACTGCAGCGAGCGCCGGGCTAACCAAACCTAGTCCCTGGGGACGGGCTGCCCTTGCCAGGACGTGAGCCCCTGGTTTTCCTCAGGCAGCATTTAGCCAAAGGGCCCTGGGGTGAAAACCACCCTGAGCAAAGCAGCTGGCCCTGGGCCCCCCACAACAGGGGCTCCTGGGGGAGCAGACTCCTGCTGCTGCTGGTTGCTTTGCTCTGCCCTGAGCGTGGGTGGGGTAAATGGAATGTGAAGCTGCGGGGGGGTGGCCCTGGGTTCCCACAGGCCCTGGTGCTCAAAGATGGGGCAGAGAGAGGTGGGGGGAGGGGGAGGGGGCGGCTGGGCTGCCCCCAGTGCTGCCTTCGTGGCTCTAGCCAAGGGGGGGGGCTTGCAAGGCAAGGCTGCGGGGTGGCCTGGGGGTGGCAGTGCTGCCTTAGAGCGCCCCCTGGCTGCAGGCAGGAGCTGTGTAGCACCCCAAGGCAGTGGGCAGTGTAATCCCGTTCAGGCCCTATGCTCTGCTGTGGCCTCGAGCCCCAGAACTATGCAAAGAGCCACAAAGCAGCCTGTCTGGGCCATGGCCTCTTCCCCGCCAGCGGAGGCCCCGCCCCGGCCCAGGAGCAGAAAGCGAGCTGAGCACTGGGCCGGCCCCCAGGCTGCGGCTGCACAAAGCAGCTTGAAACCAAAAGCAGGCCTGGCACACTGGTGCCCATTCAGCCCTGGCTGCCGCCCTGGCCTCGGCGTGCAACACCGTCATGGCGCGCTCCTCGCCCGTCCGCCGGAGCTGGGGCCTTTCTCGCCGCCTGTGCCCACGGGCCTCTGCTTGTCTCTCTTGATACAATCCAATTGCCTCTGTTCTGCCTCCCCTGATGTTCCCACGTGGGTCTGTCCCCTCCATCTTGTGCTGCCTGCACCCCTGTCCACTTCTCTCCTCTCCTGTTTGCTGATGGAAGTGCCTCTGTTCTGTACCCTTTTAATAAACTAAAAATAAAGGGAAACCAATCAGTGGTGGCAAGGGCCCTGCGTGGTGTGTTCAGCTTCCTGTCCCCTCTTCTCCTCCTGTCTGCTCCTGGGGGCGGGGGCCTCGTTACGCACGCCCGGGGTGCCGCTGGGGACCAGTGCAGTGCTCACAGCGCAGCTAGGCTGCAAAGCTGCCCGGGGCAGCAGCATTGCTCTAGTTCCTGGGGGGTTGGACACTGCCAGCCCCAGCATCCACCTCGCCTGTGTCTGCACAGCTGCCGGCTGTGGGGCAGGGCCCCTTTTCCGGTGCCCAGCTGCGCTACTGTAGGTGGTTTGGGCTGCTGGTGGGTTCAGCCAGCCAGCCCTCTCCCCTCGGGGCAGGGCTCTGCATCGCCTCACTAGCGCCTCCCTCCCCGGGCTAGCAGCCACCCTGCTGCCTGGCTTCTGTACTTTCCCCAGGGCCTGGAGCTGCTGGGAGGCCAGAGCCCTCAAGGTGCGAAGAGCTGGGCTGATCACACTGCCAGCCTGAGGGCTAATCCCCTAGCTGCCCTGGCCCCAGCCTCGGTGCTGGTGGGAATCGCAGCAGCCAGCCCCGGAGCCGAAGGGGGTGGTGCTCGCCCCGCCAGCCGTGACAGCCCAGGCCGGTGTCGGGGGGGGGGGGCGTAGCAAGAGCAGCCTGGTGGCCGTGGCCTCCGTTCACATGCAGAGGTTTTGTGCTGCCCTTCCCAGGAAGGGCACTGGCCATTAGTGTGAGGGCTGGGGGGCGCTGCTCACTGGACACGGTGCCAGGCTGTGGAGTGGCCATGTTGTGGGCAGCGGGCCCGGGCTCTCCTGCACTCGACTACCGTGGCTCAGGGCAGAACCCGGCCAGGCCACGGTGCTCCCTTGCCGCCGTTAATGGGCCAGCAAGCCCGGGTAGGGAAACCTGCTAGAGCCTGACTCCTGGCTGATGGCTTCTGGGGCAGGGCCCCCCCAGAGCACGAGGGAATGGGGGGACAGTGGTTCTGTGTCTCGGAGGCTGATAGGGCTGCCCCTCTGCTGGGGGCCCAGCTGCTACTCACCAGGGTCATGTCGGCCTAAAAGCCAAGAGTCCGGGTGCTCCGGCCACTCCTGCCCAGCAAGGTGAAGCTGGCACAAGGCCCCTGCTGCCCGCTGGAGGAGGAAAGTGTCAGCCTCTGCCCCAGGCCGCGCCCTCCTCGTAGGGTCTCTGCAGCGGCAGCCTGGCACGGGCAAGCTCCTAAGCCTGCCCCCACATCCTAGAGGCAGCTGCTCTGAGCTCGGGCTCCCAGCCACCCAGGACGGAGGTTCCTGGTCCGCAGCTTGCCCCCACCAATGCTCAGACCCAAGAGATGCTCACAGGGTGTGTTTGTTTTTCTCTCTTGTGACCAGGCGACCGGCTCCCTCCCGGCCTTTCTGATGAGCCGCCTCTTCTGAGCACTGGCGCTGCCCCCCGCAATCCCTCTTAACCCGTTTTAACCTGCGGGGGATTTGGCCTTTTTGGAATCCACACTAAAGCCGAGCTCTGGCCGGACAAGAACCTACGGCTCTCTGTTCCACTAACCCGCCAGGCGAGCCGGCGGCTTTGCTGTTGTGCTGGGCCAAAGGCTGGCAGCTCTGCAGTCCAGGCAAGTCAGCCCGTCTCAGCAGAACCCCCACCTCTGAACTCTGGGGGGGAAAGGGGAGGGAAAGCAAAGCTCTGGTGGTGCTGGGCTCGGCTTGCTCAGGATGAACACGGGCCCGCTGCTTGTTGCCTGTGCTTTGTGAGCTACCTGAAAACCCCTGGGCTGCTGCCCGGGGCCTGGCTGCAGTTGAACAGCAGAAGTTCCCTTGCCGCCCGTGGCCACGGGGTGTGCATGAAAAGGGAGATCTGGCCCGCTACTGCCCTGGGCAGTGAGAGATTAAACCACTGAGGATTTGCACTGCCGGTCCCACCCTGCCCTGCAGCTCAGCTGCGTGTGCCCCTCACTGAACACAGGCTCTTGCTGTGACTCAGACGCTCTAGTTCCCAGCACCACTAGCCAGGTGGGTATTTTGAAGCCGGCTCTTCCTGCCGTGCCAGTTACTGCTGAGAAGTCGGTGAAAAGGCTCATTTCTCTGGAGCTGAATCATCCCATTTTGTCCCCCCCCCCCGGGGCTAAGCGGGGCAGGGCCTCGGGCCGATCGTGGGATTCCTCGTCCCGCTCCCTGCAGATGACGGCTCGCACCGGAGCAGGGTAAAGGAAGAATTGTGGCCTCTGCCGCGGAGACAGTCGTCCGTTTCAGGTTTCGGTGCCTGGCCTTCGGATACGTTTCCGCTTCCCTCCCACGCGGCTCTCCCAGCTCAGGAAATTGCAACCTCTGCCCAGCTGCAGAGCCTGCGAGGGGACCTCGGCAATGGCCCGGGGGTGAAGTATGAGCCAGCCTTGTCGACCTTCCTTCAAGGGATACCCTAGGGGAGACCAAGCTGCAGGAGGGGAGGCACCAAGGCCCTGCTTAATAGAACTAGCAGCCTCCACCGCCTCAGCACGTCCTAACCTTCCAGCCAAACAGCCCCTCCCCATTAGCGGGGTCCATGTGCCCAGCAGTCAGGGGCCGACAGCCTGAAAGAGAAGGGCACGGGGTGGAATGGGGGGCACAGTTCCTGGCATCAGGCAGAAGGGGGGCCTGGTCTGGGCCCAGAGCCCCTGCCCTACTGCAGAGGGGTTGGCAGGCTGAGCCCTGGCCCAGGCGGAGGCTCCGAGTCCCTGAAGGAGAAAGGAGGGGGCGTAAGTGCCAACAGCTTTGCCCACACAGCCAGGGCAGGCCGCTTTCCGCGTTACAGACCTGCTGCTGACCCCCCCGGCACGGGAGCAACCAGCACAGCTGGACCTGGTCCCGACTGCAGCCCAGAGCTAGACGAGGCCTCAGCCATGAAGAGGTTTGCTCCCGGCTGCTGCTGACCAGGACGCTGATTCCCCTGGAGTCAGAGCCAGAGGGTTCCTTGGGTCGAACGCCCACCGGTGCTTCCGGCACCTTTGCTTTCACACAGCAGGGTGCCCCTGCCCTGCTGGGGCGGGGAAGTTAGAAGCCAAGCTGGTGTGCTGCAGCTGAACCCCCACAGCCTTCTACGCAGGTACCAGCTCTCTCGGGCTGCAGCTTTCACTCCCGCTGAGCTTGCCATCAGGCCTCCCTAGCGGCAGAACCACCGACCCCAGCATCCGTCGTCGGCCCCCCGGCCAAAGCCCAGCACTAGGGCTTGGGCCAGCAGTGAGCCAACTGATGCAGGGGGCTGCTACCGGCAGCAGGAGCCAAGGGGCTCTCTCCCATTGTGTTAAATGAAGGAGTCTCACCGAGGGAAGCCAGCGCAGGGGGAGGGAGCGGAGAACCCCACCCCCAGGGGACTGCAGGCAGGACGGCCCAGAACTCTGGCCCCCGCAATCGGCAGCGCGAGAAGGGGAGGCTGGCGAAGATTCAGCTCGCTGGTATGGAACAGGCAGGAATTCCCAGTGTTGCCCTCTCCAGGCCAGCGCGCAGGAAGTTACAAACCCGCGTGGCCAGCGCCGGTCCCAGCTCGCCAGTGAATCCAGACCTGCCCTGTGGAATGCAGAGGCCTCCCCCAGCCTGGCCGAGATGCTTGCGTAGAGCAGGCCTACAAGCCTCATCACTAATGCGCTCAGCACGACTCAGCCATCCAAGGCCGGTTTGCTTTGTGAGACGGAGCCGCCCGGTTCTACGCTGGGCTTAGGCAGCAGCTGATGCGAGTGTGGTTGTCGGAGATGGTGGCCCTCACCCCTCAAGCCACCGTAGCAGGGAGAGGCGCACCGGCCCAATATGGATTCACGAGCACACATCTTAAACAACGTCATTTAATGTCCTTCCTTTACCAGCCGAATAAATACTCGATTCCTTTGCAAAGGCTCAGCAGTATGAATATTCGCTAGAGAGAATGGCTCCATAGCCCTTTGGTAATTAAAACCCAGCGCTCAGCCCCCAGCCAGCCTGTTACTGGCTAGGCAGGCAGCAGCTTTCACTGAGCAGCACAGTCTGCGTGCGAGTCGGCTCAGCTCTTCACTGGGTTGTCACAGTAGCGGCGGGGGGAAATCAGAAAAGGGTCCCCAGCATCAAGTGGGCTCTGCTTGGCTACTCCAAGCGGGACCTGGCCCCGGCCCCACTCAGAGATAGGGCCCAAAGGACGGGAAACAAGTCGGCCGCCCGTGGCAGGTTTTCCAGGCTGCCACTCGGACAGCTCTCTCCAGAGCCTGGGCAAAATCAGCCCCTTGTGCTGGATCCAGCACATTATAAAAGTACCAAGCCAGGCTGCAGAAGCTCCTGGAATCATCCTGTGTCCAGAGCCCTAGACCTAGCGACTTGTGGACAGCAGCACCATGCCCAGGAGAGGGCACTGCCCCGGAGTCTCTCCAGGGACCGGTCTGGAAGGCACGTGTCTGGCACACAGCAGCTGATGCGGAGATCAGGGCTATTTTCCAGCAGGGCAGGCGAGCAAGCAGGCAGCACCACTGGCCTCCTCTGGCTGTCACAGCCCCTCCTCAGGAGGGTTGGGTCAGCCAGCCCGGGGAACCCAGCTGTCCCAGGCAGATCCCAGTAATGCAGCCTCCCTTTCCCCTTGAGTCCGACCTGGACCCTGAGCCCCCTCGGCTACGGCAGGGATGGAGCAATTTACGGTGATGGCTGGCGCTGCCGATCCCCACTAACCGGACAGAGAGCAGATGCAGCTCACCCTGAATGGCCCTGCATATCTGGCCCTCAGCCACAGAGCGCTCCAGGTTCCATCAGCCCAGCACTACCTGCTCATGTGGGACCCTCCCAGCCCCAGGCCCTCCGGGGTAACTTTCCACAGCTTACCCTGGTGCCTGGAAACAAATTCTCCACATCACTGGTGCTGCTGCAAGACACACACACCCTCAACCCAGGGGAGGGGCAGAACTGGAGGCCTACGCTTTCCTGCTGCCGAGGTGCCATGCTGGGATCCATGGTCCTGCTGCACCCAAGGCACCAGTTAGCGGACTATCGCAAGGCTTAAAGGCAAACAGGACAGGGAGAAAAGGCACCAAGGCAGGGCAATGGCAGAAAGGTTAGAATCTGCTGAGAACCAGAACCGGGCTGTTCTTCCGTTGGCAGGAGACTGGCCCAGAGGTAAGAGATGCCCCTGGAACAGGGCAGCATAGGAAGGGAGTTATCCACGAGCCGAGCGTGGCTGGCTCAAGCAAGAGCGCACCATGGAAATGGGGCAGATTGCACACACAGCTCTAAGGAAAGCCGAGCCACAGGGCTGGCCCCAAAGCCAGGGCCACACTGCAGCAGCGCACAGTGAAGAGGCTGCTTTACCTCCTGGCACCAGTCTGTAGGCTCTGTGGAGCCAAGTCCCTACTGCCTCAGAGGCCAGACCCTTCCATGTGGGGATTCCATGGATACCCAGGGGAACAAGAGCAGTGAACAAGGCGAAAGGGGCAGCAGGACATAGCCAGGCCTCGGCTGAGGTCCAAACAGACCAAGCGCTGCTGCTAAGGCACATAGGAGGATCCTGACAAAACTGCACAACAGAGGAGCGGCAGGACCAGGGGAGGTGATCCAGCCGACCTGTAACTGGCACCTGTTAGCACCAGAGGCTGCCAGCCTTAGGGGGAAAGACCCTGCTGTACGGAGCAAACCTGCTGCTCCCTCAGCTGCCACCCACCATGCCACACTTTGCTTTCTTCCTGCATCGCAGTCGCAGGGAGGAGGTGGTTTGGCACAGGCCCGTGGCTGCAGTACCTCCTCCCCAAGCCTAAGGGGTCAAGTCAATAGAGAACGGATTTCAACCAATACTGCCCACCCCACACAGACAGACCCCTGCCATCCATTCCCCTCCCTCCCCCGCCCCCCAGTACAAAGAGGCCCATTTTAGAGACCCAGAAGAGAAGCAGCAGCAATTTGAGAAAGTTACACACAGTTGATCTATCAGATGCTGGGTGTTTGACTTCCCCAGCCTCAGGACCATGGCTCTGTCCCTTCCCCCTCACAGAAATATGGAGTCCATTGCTCTCCCGCGCTACGTTCGGACCTGCCTCTTGTCCTCAAAGAGGCTCTTCAACATGTAGACCTGCAGGAAGGCAACCACCACCAGCACCCCCAGGTTAACGGCTGACCAGAAATTGACCCGGCCCAAGTTGCTCTCCTGCAGGTTGCGATCCCTGGCCTCAAAGGCTCGCAGCAGCGTTTGCATCTGGATGCTCCGCTCCAGGCGAGTCTTCATGGTCTCGATGGATTCCTGGAGAACAGAACGGGCAGATCAGCCACATTGCATGGGGCAGGAAGCGCTGAGGGCAGCTCAAGCATTCCCCCAAGAGTTCATTTTGCTGGGGGGAAAGGCCTGAGAGTTCTGACTCCCTGCCACTGGACACCCCATCCAACTCTTGGGTGACTGATGAACTCAGAGTCCAAAGCCAGAAAGGATCCTGAAGATACAGCCTGTCCCCAGCACTGCACAGGCCACAGAACTTGAGCCAGTACAACCTACAACCAAAGCCCTACTAGCAAGTCTCTGTGCTGCATTCCTCAACCCACCTTAATATCTTCTATCTTCATGTCCAGCATCTCCTCCGGCTCCACCACATCGGCCCAGTTATCTCCATCCTCGTCCTCTTGGGGGCTGTCGAAAATGAGCTCAAAGAAAACCAGCTTCTCCGAGATGGTGCTGAAGGAGTTGTCAAAGCAGAGTTTGTAGTCGCCTGCTTCTGTGGGCTCAATGCTGGGGAAAGAGGTCAGGGAAGTGAGAATGCGCCAGTTCCACTCACCACTCTCCCAAGGCCCAGGCAAAGCAACAGTGTCTGGGGCGCACAGCTCTGTCAGAAAACACAGGTAGCTCTATCGTTATATCACCCTGTGAAATGGGCAGCTGAGAGACAGGCTCAAGGGCCTGGAGGAGAATGGGGAACCCTGGAAGACTCTCTAGTGGGGTGAACTGGGGTGACAAAACACTAGGTGTGAGAGGGAAGGAGGGTGGACACAGAGCCACTGAGAGGGAAAATGGTGGACATGAGGAACACACAGAATCCCGGCGGAGAGACGGAGAGCCTGAAGAAGAGGGGGATGGAAGAGCGGCATGAGGACATGCAAGGAATCCCTGGGTTATGCAATGAGGCTAGCCGACACAGGCTGAGAGCTGTGCACCTCCAGCTGTGCACAGCCTGGAGTGGGAGCATAAGGGGCAGAGCTGGCCACACTCACGTGTGCACCCCATCAGATTTCCGATACTCGTTGACCAGCAGCACGCCCGAGGGGCTCTCCAGGGAAAAGTCGACATCCAGGCCCGCTCCACCTATGACCTGCAGGATGCAACAGCGGGGGTGAGTGGCAGGGTCACGCTGCAGGGGCAACAGGCCCAGCACAGTCTGGGGGCACTCAGGGCTTAGTTCCAACGACTGACTTGCCCCCGGCCCATCCCCATTGTCATGGTGACCCCCCCACTTGAGACTCAGCCTGGTCCCCTGCTCCCCCCCCAGCCCCTAAAACACCCTTAGCTCAGCCCTGTCCCAGGTGTTCACCAGACTGACGCCTCAGCTCCTCCCACAACACTGAGCCCCCCGGTCCGTTCCCCCTCTTGCCACCCCGCCCGCCTCCCCACTGACGCACCCCCACTCTGTCGGCCTCCCTTCTCGTGCCCCAGGCCTCCCCACCCCCGGTCAGCCCCCCATTCTCCTGCCCCCCACTCCCAGCTAATCCCCCCACCCGCCAAACCCCCCACCCCCTCCCTCCCCCCACCAGCCAAACCCCCAACCCTGCCCCCTTCCCCCCAACCCACCAGCCCCACCCCTCCCCCACCAACCCCCCCCCCCGCCAGCTCTCAACTTCCCCCCCCCCGCGCCCCGCCCCCACCTGGAACTCGGCCTCCAGGGAGCCGTTGGCCGGCGCGCGCTGGTAGAAGCACTCGCGCCGCCCGGCCGGCAGCAGGAACGTGACCTCGGCGTCCTGGGGCGGGGGCAGCGCGGCGCGCGAGCCGCCCCACAGCAGCAGCAGCAGCCAGCGCGTGGCGGCCGCCATCATCCGGGTACCCGCCCCGCGCGCCGCGGTGACGTTCGGGGGCCGCGGCGTGGGGGGGGGGGGCCGCGCCGAACGCCTGATCCACGGGCGCCGCAGCAGGGGCCGGGCCAGGGGTCAGGGGTCAGGGGCCAGGGCGTGGCGGCCGCGGCGGGCTCAGAGCGACGTGGGCGGGTCCGTCAGGCAGTTGTGTAGACACCTAGCGGTGCGCGCCGGGTCTCCGGGGTCTTTGTGGCTCTGAAGGGGGATTGGCCCCGCCAGCCCCACCCGGCAGTATCGGAGAACCTCATTGGCCCAGCCAGCCCCACCCGGCAGGATCGGATTACCTCATTGGCCCAGCCAGCCTGCCCATCACGCAGTAGCAGGGCACTCCCCGCCTCTGCCAATATCAAATCAGCCCATTGGTCCATCTAGCCCGTAGCCCAGCCCACAGCCCCTGCCCTGGCGGGCCTTAAGGATGCTGCAGAGGGAGTGAAACTCCCATCATGCACCTGGCCAAGTGGTCCATGCTCTGATCCCAGCGGGGAGGAGGCAGGAGTGATGGGGGCTGGGTTAGGCTGCCACTGTGTGTGGGGGGGCTCAGTCAGGGGGCGGAGCCGGGCTGGGGGATACCTGGGCCACACAACGCTAGTGCGTACCCACCCACACGCTGTGCACCCCACACAGGTACACGGGGAAGCTGCCATCTTGGCCAACCTACCAGGGACCCACCAAGGAACTTCATGAGTTTCTGTAATTCAACGGTAACTTAGTCAAAGAGCCCAGCTCTCAATCTGGGAGCTATGAAAGGTGAACACTCTACGTTGGGCTGAGAGCGAGGAGCCTTAAAACACATGCATATGCAAGACTATGTCCATTATTGCACCTCTGACATCCAGCCGCTGCATTTCTACCTGGACTGGTTCATTTGTTCTGCTCGTCCCCGCTGCTAGCTTTCAACTAGGACGTCTTTCCTTTCAGCCAGTCATGAGTTTATTCATCATTTCCTGTCAAAGTGTTATGCAAGCAGTCCTGTGTTCCACTTCAGGAAGCCCCCCTCAGTCACGGGGGAAGTGATTCCCAAATAGCTTGTAAAGTATTTGGAGAGTTAGAGAAATAAAAAAGGTTCTTAGTTGTGGCTGGAAAGCTGCAATCCATGGATGTACAGGAAGAGCCCAGGAAATTACTACAAGATCTAGGGCCTGAATTAGATCTTACACTTGCTGTAAATCTGGAGTAGCTCCATTGAAGTAGCTCTGAATTTACATTGTACAGCTGAGATCACCGGGCAGGACTCCATAGCTCTGTTGAAGTCCGTGGAATCACACCAGTATAAAATCGGCGTGAGAAGAGACTCATGCTCAGAACTTTGCATGTAAGTTACTCCATGGCTGAGGTCACAGGCGGTGTGTCAACCCTTTGGCTTTTCTGGGAGGCTTTAAATTCTATTTGCAGTAGGAAAAGGAAGAACAACCCTTTTTACATTCAGGGACATACTGTAATTTCCTCCTGAGGTGGTGAAATTCCATCTTGAGCAAAACATCCTTCTCCTTTTCATTTGCGTCTAGCTAGGCACTTTCCGTGCATGTTGGGCTCCTACTATCAGTTCGCCGAAGATCCAGAATGCTTGGCAGAACGATAAGCCTGAGGATCCTCTTTCTCTTAGCTGGTATGTTTTCTTCCCCTGTATTTAACCTCTTTCTGAAGCTTTCTCTCCAGACATTCCCTCAGAGTGAGGGACCTGGGGAACCTCATGTTCTAGCGTATGGCTGAGACCAGAAGTTGAAATTGCCCAATGATTTGGGAACTGTAGGGCCTAGGAGTGAGATGCTGAGCTTTATCTCCAGAAGGGATCTCAGCAGGAAAACGGAGGGAACTGGCAACATGACAGAGTCACATGTAGGCCTGTTTGAGCCTTTGGGTCAAATTCATCCCTGGCACAAACTTTGGAGGGCTGTGGCCCAGGTTTTCCATAGAGTAAAGTGTGGGATGTTGGATCCTGCCCTTCCAGGCTTTCTGGGAATGTCCATGCTGCAATAAAGGACCTGGGGCAGCTGATTTGGGCTCACGGGGCTTGGGCTGTGGGCTAACAACTGCAATGTACATTGGGAAGGGCAATCTAGAGCAGTGAGTGGGTTGCATGAGTGGCCTCCTTCATCTCTGTGGCTGCAAGATTGTCGGCCCCAAGACAGTCTCCCGGGACAGGGCAGCTTTGCTCACTGCATTTGCGTCCCTAGAATTCGTGGGCTGTGCTGATTAAACCACAGCAGCGCTCTGATTGGCTGCGGAGGGAGCGCCCGGCTCTCACAATCAGTGTGGTGCACAATCAGCACCCACCTCCCTTCATGTGCGTGTGACTGTAGTAACCCCGGCAGGGAAACAAACCACTCAGACGGAAACCAGCAGAATCGGGCCACCCTGCACATGGGCACCCGTAACAAAATGTCTCGCAGGCCGCACCCACAACCCCAGTGGGCTGCAGGCGGCCCTCGGGGCGCAGGTTGCCCACCACTGATGTAGATGTTTAGGCCGGCCACCGGGCTCTGAAACCCCGTGAAGGGGGAGGATCTCAGGGCTTGGGCGCCCGCCCCAACCCGAGTGTCTCCCTTGCACTTGTCAGCCCCACAGCGCACGTCCAAGTCAGCTGAGCTGAGCTCTGAGACTTGGCGCCGGGGGTTTCGGTGCGGACCTACCCTTTGAGGCCCCCTTCAGAGAGCTGAGGGTCAGGCCTGGGTGTTCCCTGAAGCTCCCACTGCTGGGCTTCCCTGCGTCCCCGGCGGCAGACCAGGGGGTGCTGGGGAATTGCTCTGACTGTTGGGTCCTGGGGCGGACAGTGCCAAGGCCTGTGCTGTCCCCAGTGGCAGGCCAGGGGCCTGTCCAGTGATGTGCAGGACACTGCCGGCACTGCGCCTACACGAGGTGCCGCTCATGGCTGCCAGCCTAGGGGCACCTGGCATCAGTTTCACTCCCTCTTCCCTGGCAGTTCCAGGCTCTTTAGCAGGCCCCAGCCTGACCCCAGCCCCACTTTTCTACCTGGACGTGGCGTCCCACCCGCCCGCCCAAGGAGACACAGTCAAGTTGATGTGCATCGCGCCGAGGGGCTACGAGGGCAGTGAGTTCTGGCTGCTGCGGACGGGTCAGGCTCAGCCTGTGCAGATGCTGTTTGCCTCGGAGGCGCAGCACAACGTCACCTTCATCCTGGGGAACATCACCCACCGGGATGCAGGGCAGTACAAGTGCTGCTACCACAGCTACAATGGGAGCGCCCGGCAGGCCTCGCAGCTCAGCAACATGGTGCAGATCGAGGTGGCAGGTAAAAGGCTTTTACATACAGAGGAAGCTGGCGGAGATGAGGAAAGCGCCGAGGAGCGGGGCCAGTGCCCCTCACCCCGACTCACAGCCCCTGCCAGCCCAGCCCCCCCAGTGCCCCACTCCTGACCCCCACCCCCTGCCAGCCCAGCCCTGGTCTCTCCCAACCTCCCACGCAGCTCTGGGTTTGCCCCATGCCCGCGAGCTCAACCCAAAGGTGCTGGCCAAGGCGGCGCTGTGGAGTTTGTGTGGCAGGTGCTCTCCTGGGAGCTGCTCTGGGGAAAGGCGTCCTGGGCCGGGAGACAGTGGTCTAGCTGGAGCAGGACTCGGTGGGAATGGGGCCTTGTGGTTCGACCCAGTGGGTGGGTGTCAGGACCCCGTTCCCACCCTGCTGCAAAGCAGCGTGAGCTCAGCGACTTGCCTGACCGTCTCCTCCTTTCTTTTCCCTTGAAAATCGGCCAGTGTCCCCTCCCGCAGCAACTCCCACGGCCCCGCTCCCGACTTCCACGGCTGCTCCAGAAGATAAGGGCAGGGCCAGAGGGAGGCAGGGGTGGCTGCCAGGGTGTGGGTAACAAGGCCAGAGTCCTGGGCGGGGTCCCTCTGCTTCCCCCTCCACGTGGAACCCTGAGGCGCCAGCCACTGAAGAGAGGAGAGTGACGGCCTCTCTCCAGCCTCCGCGGAGAGCCAGGCGGCTTTTAGCTCACGGCTTTAGCCCCTACGGTCCCAGGTTCAATCCCCCCTGCCGACTGTCCCTCGGCTCTACACCAGCACCGCCCCCAACAGCCGTGCGTTCTCCCTCTTGGGGGCCAGGTAACCAAGCTGCTTTCTCTGCACTGTCAGGTTCCACGTGGCTGCTCCCTGTGACCCTGGGCGTGGCGGGAGTGCTGCTGCTGAGTGTGGGCCTGGTGGTAGCCGTGGTGGCAGTCCGGCGAGGTAGGGACGCAGGGCCTGGGGCTTGGGCTGTCTCTGGTCAGCTGTAGGGGCCTCCTGTAGGCTGGAGTGGCAGGGTGTTGTCATACTGTAGGTACAGCAGGGGACAGGGACTATGGACTCCTGGCTCTGCCGCTAGGTGTGTCCTGGCCAAGTCACTGATGACAGTCATTTTCCAAAGGGTCCACTAATTACAGGCACCCAACTGGGCAGCAGTGTTCCCTGTGAGCGGGGTGCTCGGGCAGCGGCTCAGGAGAAATTCCAAGGCTGCCAGCTGATTGGCAGAGCGCCCACGGCTTGGTTTGTGTTTCTAGGGGTGGTGCACGTTCGCACATGCTTCTGTGCACGTACACAATTATTCCACACGTGGGTGGAAAAAATCTGTACATGGACGGAAAAGATTCGAGGGAACATTGCTTGAGACCCCCAGAGCCTGGGGGGCAGAACTGCTGAGAATCCACAACTTCCACCGAGCTCAGCTGGGGTCGTGGGAGTTGAGCAGCTGTCCGTCCATCCGCTACTCTACCCACTGCACTGCTCTTAGGAGACCTTAACGCCTGTTTCCTTTTGACCAGTTAACTCCAGGAGACGACAGCTGAAAAGGTGAGAAACGCACAGGACACTGGCCGCCACTTGGTGACGGTGAAACGCTCCCCGCTTTGAGGCACTTTGGAGCCTAATGCTCATTGCCTGCTCATGGGATTTAGGTGCCACAGTGCCCAGATGGCTTTAGATAATTGGACTTTGGTTGCTTTTGAGAACATCCCCCTGGGCCGGGAGGGGCTGGAGCAGCCCCCGGTGCCCTTGTCAGTTCTGGATCTCGCTGTGCTTGCTTGCAGGGATCAGGACTCATGCTGGACAGAACGGAACTTTCCCACCACAGGTCTGTGTTAGCGTAAAATGCCGGGCGCTCGCGTAGAGATGGGGCGACCCCAGGGGATGCCTGGTGCCAGCTGCCAGGAGGAGGCTGCGGGAGACGCTTCCCAAGCGGGGTGTCTGGAGGCGGGAGGCCCTGGAGGCAGGCCTGGGTGCCGCGCGCGGCTCGGGGAAGGCCTGTGGTGTGTTGGCTCCGTCCCTGCCGCACGGCTTGCAAACAGCGTCAGTCGACCTCCCAGGCCTCAGCGTCATTCGGCTGGCAGTTCCCGTCCTTTCCCGGGGTGGGGAGGGCATTGCTGTGCGCTGTGAAATAGCTGCCATGTTCCACCCCAGAGGCATTTGCCACGAGCAATCGGCAAAGCGGTCCCGCAGGGACACGAGGCCTGGCCCCCATAACCTCACTCCTCTCTTCTTCCGCAGACATGTCCTTCGATAACTGCCTCTTCACCGTCTCGGTGGTAAGTCCTCGACCGAGGGCTCTGCGGGAGGGCGCGTTGCTGTTCTCAAACCGGGCCCAGTTTACTGTGTCCAGGGGACAGCTGCTGCCGGGCAGCCCCCTAGCCAGACGCTGCGCTGGCCTTGTAGTGGCATGATGCAGCCATCTCCCCTGGAGGGTGTAGTTTGCAAAGGGTTAATGGTGGCTCCCCCTGCCCCCAGAAGAGCCCCCCCCATAGGCCCTTCCTTTACCCTCTCTCCCTGTCTCTCCCCCACCTTCCCTTTGGCAAGACAGTGGACCTGGCAGCCGCGGGCAGCCAAGATGCCTGCATCTCCCCAGGTTCCAGGACAAGGCTCCACTCCGCTTCCTCTCTGGAGAGCAGCAAGTTCAGCACGTTCAGGTCTTTGCAGTGATGGCCCAGGTGGTGGCTGGCTCCCACTGCTCCCGCTGCCGACCCCGGTCCCAGCTCTGGCCAGTACTTCAGTCCTTCTGTGGGCTGGGAGTCTCCTGACCAGAGGGGCCGTTTCTGGGGGGTGATTACACCAGGAGAACGGAAGGAGCTTTGTTTAAGCCTCGTGCCCGGCCGTGCACCTCCAGGGACACCGTGGCAGGATGCCCAGTCTCCCTTCTGCTGCCTGAGAGGTTACTCCGAGTGGCTGAATCTGTCCCGGCAGCTGAGGCTGGAATCAGGAATCTTTGGGCAGGATTCGTGTGGCTGGCAGTGAATTCTGCTGTAGCCAGGATCTTATTCACACCCGGCAGCCCCTCCTTTCTACCCTCCACGGCTCCGTCCTCCGTGCAGCGCTTCCCTGGAATGACGGCGAGGGGAGAAGAGCCAAAGACCCCATCAGTGCCGCTGCCATGAAGGCTGTCAGCGGGCTAGTGTGCACGGAAGGGGCAGCGGGTCTAGCCCTCGGCTGGACGGAGGCAGCTGGATAGGGGGTGTGCGGGGGACGGGTGGTTTGTTGCGGCTGGATGAGCGTGTCAGGGTGGAGGAAGACGCGTGTTTGGGAATGAGCAGGTGGGCGGATGGAGAGACGGGCGAACGGCTGTTTGGGGCTGGGTGGGCACACCAGTGCGCGTCCTTGGCAATCAGAGAAAATGCCATCAAAAAGCACGCTCCTAAGAGACCCGAGCCAGCGTCCATGGCAGCCCCAAAGGAACTGCTTTCCCGTCCGACTCGCCCCTACCCCACCCTCTGCTTCCCCCACGGGCCGGGCTGTTTGTTTCTGGAGGACGCGAGAGTGGCCCAGCCAGTTGACACCTGAGTTCTAACCCCAGCCCTACCATCAACCTTAGCAAAGTCTCCCCCCCGCTTTGGGACTCGGTCTCTCTAGCCGGAGGAGGGCTGGTGATACTCCCCTCGAAGGGGTGTTTCCCAAGCTCTTTGATGCCACTAGGCGCTGAGCATTGGAGTCTTGTTGTCTATTGCAATAAAGATGTACATTGGTTGTGGGGTGGAAAATTCCAGGTGTGAACTGTTTCTGCTTGCACCAAATTCTCTGTCTGTGTTGAGCTGGGGAATGTGTTGTCACCGCCGCGTCTCCTGGCTGGAATCATAACTATTTGGCTGGGTGTCATATGCCCTATACTGCTAGCAAATGGTGATCCACTCAGGCAGGATGATGCATCTGCGATGGAAGGAATTGGGTTTTACAGCCTCTCGCAGTACGCAGCATGGCAAGGGCTGGGAAGAGCCAGACTCCGGAGTCCAAGGGTTAGTTCTTTAAAACCAAATCTCTCTAGCCCTTCCCAGTGTGCATGTGTGCCTGAGCCGGCAGCCACCTAAGCCCTGCCTCTACCCGCGCTGTGCTGGTCTGTTCACAGGCTCATAGAAACATGGGGCTTGGAGAGCTCACCCAGTGCAGCCCCCGGTGCTGTAACCCTGGGCCAGCCCTGACAGGCGTTTGCCCGACCTGTCCTATGGGGATTTCCCAGCCGTCCTTGGCAGCCTCTTCCTGCTGCCGAGAGAAGGGTGCTCCTGGTCCCTACGCTGTTTCCCGCCCTGCAGATGAAGTCGGTTCCTCCTGCTGCCCTCTGGGGCCGTGGGGAGCAGCAGATCCCTGTTCTTACACTGACCTTGCTTTGAAGACCCATCCTATCTGGGGCTGTTGACTCTGGAGCCTAATGATGGTGACATCCTGTCTGCACCCTTTGCCTGCCGTGCTGCTGCCATGCCAGGGGTGGGGAGTCCTGCTGTGGGTCCCTGCGCGGGGGATGGGCCTGTGGGGCGCTGAGCAGGAGGGGGCCGGGCGCTGGGGGGGCGAAAAGGAGGGCGGGGCCAGCAGAGCGGTGGGGGGGGCAGGGCCCAGGGCGCTGGGGGTGGACTAGGCGCAGGGGGAGGGGCGGGGCCGGTAGGGGGCGCTGGGGGCGGGCCGCGTTGGCAGTAGGGTCGGGGGAGGGGCGGGGCCAGCGCGTGGGGGCGGGGCCTGGGCATGGGGGGGGAGGGGCGGGGCAGGGCAGGGCGCGGCTGCCAGGGAGCGCCGCCTGTCGCAGGGGGCGGGGTCGGTAGGAGGTGCTGGGGGCGGGGCCGGCGCTAGGGGCGGGGCGGGGCCGCAGGGGCAGGGCCTGTCGCAGGGGGCGGGGTCGGTAGGAGGCGCCTGGCGCGGGGGCGCGGGGCGGGGCCTGGCGCGGGGGGCGGGGTCGGTAGAAGGCGCTGGGGGCGGGGCTCGGGGCAGGGCCTGTCGCAGGGGGCGGGGTCGGTAGGAGGCGCCTGGCGCGGGGGCGGGGCGCGGGGCGGGGCCTGGCGCGGGGGGCGGGGTCGGTAGGAGGCGCCTGGCGCGGGGGCGGGGCGCGGGGCGGGGCCTGGCGCGGGGGGCGGGGCGCGCGGCAGGCGGCGGCGCAGCCAAGATGGCCGCGGCGGTGTCCGTGTTCCCCGGCGTGCGGCTCCTCACCATCGGGGACGCCAACGGCGAGATCCAGCGGCACCAGGAGCAGCAGGCGCTGCGGCTCGAGGCGCGCACCGGGCCCGACAGCGCCGGCCTGGCCCTCTACAGCCGTGAGCGCGGGGGGCCCGGGGCGGGGGGGTAACGGGGGGTTCGGGTATGGGGGGGGGGGGGGGGGAATAAGGGGTGGGGGGGTTGGGGTATGTGGGGGGAGGGGGTTGGGGTAGGTCGGAGGGGTAATAAGGGGTGGGGGGGTTGGGGTATGTGGAGGGGGGGGGGGGGGGTTGGGGTATGTGGGGGAGGGGGGTTGGGGTAGGTCGGAGGGGTAATAAGGGGTGGGGGGGTTGGGTATGTGGGGGAGGGGTGGGCCAGAGTGTGTATGTGGGGGGCCGAGAAGGGGGGTGTACGTACCCATGGCAGGGTACATAGGGAGTGGGCGGTGTAGGGGGCTGGGGTGGGTTATGTAGGGTCGTGGGGTGTCGGGGCCCCTGGGCCACAGAAGAGGCCCAGCCTGTGTTGAGGGGCTTGTGGGCCCTTCAGCCCCATGGCTGGCCTCGCTCCCCCTCCAGCAGGGCGGCTCAAGGGCCTGGGGGGGCAGGTCTCCTCCTGCAGCTGTGCTTGTGGCGGGCTCCGGGCGTTCTGCCCTCCTGGTGGGAGCCCAGCCTGGGGCTGCTTTGGCGAGGTGCCGGGTGGGCCGGCTGTCTTGGCTGCAGGCCGGCGGGCTCGCTGGCACGAGGCAGCTGGAAGTCCCTGAGTGCTCGCCCGGCGGGCGCTGCCCTGTGGCTGCTTTGACGCCCCGGCGGCAGTGCTGGCTTTGCAGCGTTCGGTCTGGTCTTCCTTGTTCGTCTTCGCGGGGCGGAGGCCGGGGCCGCGGGTGCCAAGTCTCTGGGAGAGGCGGGGGAAGGGGCAGTAAAGCTGGGCAGGAGCAGTAGCTTCTGAGCGCCCTGGTGCCTCGGGCGAGGCTGCGTTCCCTTTGGATGGGCGCCCGACGCCGGGTTTCCACCAGGCCTGGCGTGGGCTGGACGCTGCGGGCAGCTCCCTGGGGCTGGCATGGCACTCCTGAGGGGTGCCGAGCGGCCCCTTCCCTATCCATGGGGTGGCCAGGTGCTGCCCAGCGCTGGCTGCACCGGTGGGTTGGTTTTGTGACAGGCCCTTGGTCTCCGTGCTCGCTCCTGCTGTCTCGGGCTGATGCCATGTGCTGTGACTGGCTGTCGTGGGGGAGCAGCGGTTGAATTTCCCTCACCCCCGGAGCAGGGCTGGGGGGTTGTGCCCCGGCCCTGGGGCTAAAAGTGGGGTTGTCCCGGCTGAAGTTCGCCTGGGCCAGAGACCCGCTTGCTGCGGAGGCGGGGAAGCCGTGTGCCCCTCCCCAGGGCCACCATCTCTGCTCATCCCGGCGGAGAGCTCTGCATGCTGCTGGGCCAGGCTGGCTCGAGAGGAGGGATCCGGGGGGCGCTGGCGGCTGTGGAATTGTCATTGTCTCTCACTGTTCTGGGAGGCCTGGGCCATGCTGCTGGGCCAGCTCTTCCTTCTGGGGGGGTCCCTCCCTGCGCTCTGCTCCGGTCTGCTCTCTGGGGGCGGGTAGGAGTGCACGGACTGGTTCCAGCCGGGTGTGCCCAGGGCCCAGCCCTGCTCCGCTTCGCACCTTCAGCTGCCCCACGGGGCACTCCCAGCCCCACGCTTAGGGGTCGGTTCCCGCGGCACACAGCAGAGCCAATCTCCTTTGCTGAGCTCCGGATGCCCCAAGCGCTGGTAGTGGGGTGAGTGTCGGGCGATGGCTGCCTTCGCAACCGCACGGGTGCCGCTGCGATAGCAAGGCAAGCGTCCAGCGACAGCCTGCCCCGGGCACTGCTGCCTGGCATGGGAGTGAGCCAGGTAATGGGCCCTCGCGTGGGGCTCAGGCTTTGCTTGTGATCACTGCGAGTCAGTGTCGCTTCTGCCTGCTTCCCTCTCCCTCCCTGTCCTGAAGAGCAAATCAGCCGCTGGCCCGCTGGGGCCTAGCGCTCAGCTGAAGCCTCTGCCGGCTACTGTAATGGAAATCGGCGAAGCAGCTGAGGTTTATTTTCATTGTCTGCGGGAGACCCGTGTGGGTAACACCCTCTTCAGTGGGCTGTTTTGACATTCACGCGGGGCTCCCAGGAAACTTGTTTTTGAATGTGTGTTGTCAATCTGGCCTCATCCCTTTGTCAATACGGGCCCGAAACCGCCCGCTAGTCAATAGGAAGCGCTAAGACCGAGATCTGATTTTTGTCAGATTTCAAGATGTTCTATTGACTTTCTGCATTTGATCCTCTTTGGCCAGTGGCACGTCTTTATGGAGTAAATCTGACACCGTTCAATTGATTTCCCTGTTATTGACTCCCACTTGCACCAGCTATCCATCTCCCCAGCCTGGCCTGTTAGCATGGAGACACAAGCCTTGGGGGGTTGTTTGCTGGGAGAGCCAGCAGGCTGCCCTTAGACCAGGGTTATTCAGCACGCGGCCCGCGGGGCAGCTTGGGTTTACGCAGGGCTCAACGCGCCGCCTGCGGGTGGGAGCCAAAACAAAGCAGTCGTCAATAGCATGTTCTCCTGTTGCTACGTGGTTTAGTAGTTCGGTTCCTGGCCTGTCATTGCCCATTAGAAGTGCTGTCGGATGGGTGGAGATGGGGTAACTATTGCATTTCAGTAATAGCAGCAGAAATGACTTGGACAGGGCCTGCGTGTTGTGTTGTCTTGCCGCCGTCATCTGTATTCATGCCTGTCAGTGTGGAAGAAACTATTTGCATGTATATGCGACCACACTTAAGTTGTGGCCCTCGGCACGTGCTGTATCATTGTGGCCCCCGGGGCTTCCAAAGAGGAGTGGCCGTGCCTTTGTGCGCTGTTACCCCACAGTCTAAGGGGGTGGAGGAGGCTGTGAACGCCCCGTCTCAAGTTCCGTACGGGGAGAGGCGGCTTGTTTGCAGAAAGGTGGCATTCTTCCCCTCGACATCTGGGACACCTCCAGTACGGCCGCTTGGCCCGGGAGGGGGCGCGCGTCCTGGGGAAGCAGGTGGCGGTGGGGAGAGACGAGGTAATGGAAAATAGGAGTGTGTCCGAGTGCAGAGTTCTAACGTCCTGCCCCCGGTCAGTGCCAGCTCATCGTTACGCTTTCGCCAGCTGTGTGATCGCGGCGCTCCCGGCCAGCCGCTGTGTAACGTTCTCAGACCAGGACCGTTCCTGCCGGCTCCCGTTTTCTCGGGGGTGGGTTAATGCTTTGAGCAGTTGGGAACCTCTCCCAACGCTTTGGAACAGCACATGGCCTGGTCTTAGTGCCCCGTATGGCGCACGGATGGTGCCATGTGGCGCCCCAGAAAAGATCACGCTGGAGCAGGTTGAAGTGATGCAGACGATGCTTCTGGGATTGTCTGGCGTTGACGATGTGTTTAGGGTGCTCGGGGCTGGGGAAAGCATCTTGGATACGATTGAAATGGAAGGAAATCGCTTGGCGTTTGTCAGGCACCGGGAGACCCTGTGGGTGGGTTTTTCAAAGCAGAACTTTTTCTTTCTCCTTGGGGTTCGTGCAGCAGTCGTTCCTTTCCCACCGACGCGCTGTCTGTGCTCCCCACTCTGTGCGGACAGCGAAGGCAGAGCCTCTGCTTCTCATAGACTCGTAGACTTTAAGGTCAGAAGGGACCATTATGATCTTCTAGTCTGACCCCCTGCACAGTGCAGGCCACAGAATCTCGCCCACCCTTTCTAGTTGAAAACAGGGATTCCCCGGCACGCTCAGATCTCCAGATGTCACTCGGCTTCACGTCTCTTCCTCTTCCTTACTTAAGGGATATTGTCAGGTTATAATTAATCTGTTCAATAAACGGGTTTTTGTTCCTCCACCTGAACACGATTAAATCAGTAGACTCTTTCAAAGACTCATTTACCTGTCTCTATTCACACGGTTTGCTTTGTTTCTCCGGGGTTGGACAATGACAATAAGGTAGTCAGTCTCAGCTCTTGGGTGTAGTCTGTTCCATGTGAAAATTGCCTGGTGGTTTGAGTTCAAGCATCCCCATTTGCAGTCCCCGTTTTTGTTTTTTTTTTAAATCTAAAAATATGCTTTAAAAAAAGCCACCTAGACCCTTGGCCGGACCTGTCTGATTCGTTTCCCAAAGACGTGCTTTCTATGCTTTCTATTCGCTGCAGGAGCAAAACCCTTACGCTGACACAGGGAAAGCTGGTTTTGTTACCGTATCTTAGGAATACAGTCGTCAGACTGAGTCCGACCTGAGGTCTGTCTGGCCTCGTATTGGGTCTCTGGCGACCGAGAACCGTGTACAAACATGGGATGATCTGCCTCTCTGTGGAGGTCTTCTCCAACTCTACAGTGTCCAGAGATTTGCAACCCGATGCCCAAGACATTATAGCCTGTCTGTGACATTTTGTGGTGATCATGTTCCTGGATATTGCAACTGCGCCTTGGGATGGCCAAGAAAGAGCCCCGTTGTTTCGGGGCTGTTCAAACACTAGTGAGCAGTATTTGCTATTTCAGCTGTGTCCATTCTTGTTACGTACATAAACATCCAGGTTGAAACTTGCTGAGTTCTTGACCTCAGCAACATCATGTGGCAGCGAGTTCCGCAGACCACAAATGTTTCTTACCATTTGATTTGTTTTAATGTTATTGACGTGATCTCTTGTGATGACGCTGGGAGACCAGACTTCCCCAGTGTCAGTACCATTAGTCTGTGCACTTTTATCGTGTCCCTTTTTAAAAAGGAAACTGTCCCTGGCTTTTCAGCCTCTCCATGTAACCAGCTGCTGCTCTCCTGCTAAATACTGACTGTTCGGGTACCTGGCAGTCCAAGCCAGGTGACAGATTCTGCGCCAGTTTTCTCCTTGTCGCCCGAATGTCTCAGCTCTGTCTGTCTGTCTGTCTAACCTGGCTTGCTTCACGGCTTGAAAAGTTTGCCCAAGGCACCTGTTTGGCATCTGTAATTGGAAAACTAAGTAAAGGGAGAGAAACTCCCTTTAAAAAAGTAAGCGTGTGACGTTGGAGCCTCGTCAGCGTGCTCTAGGTGGAGCACCTGGCAAGGAGAGGGTGCGTTGTGCGCGAGAGCGTTGCTCCCTTTTGCTGCCTGCCTGCCGGGTGTGTCCGGACCCGTAAGCTCGTGGTTGTGCCAGCGTCACCCGAGACAGCTGGCTGCGCGCTCCGGCCCTGTCCTCGACACGGAGCCCTTGCGGGTGGGGGTTGCCGCGTCAGGCCCGGATCGGCCGCCGGTGTATTACTGATCTGCCTAGCTAAGGCTCTGCGTGGTCGCTGGAGTCTGGCCTAGCGCAGGGAGAACTGGGCTCTGTCCTCACTCTGCCACTAGTGAGGCCCAGACTTTCCCTGCCTCAGTTTCCCTGTCTGTAACCTGGGAGTGGTGAGCCTGGCCTCCATGGTACAGTGCTTCCCTTAGCCCTCCGCGGGGGCAGGGCGGGGCCTGGCAGGACAGGAACTTGCCCAAGGTCACGCAGTGTCTGTTTGCCTGCTCCCTCCGAAGGTGCCCTCGGCGGGCACAGGGCCGCAGTGTAAGCCCTGTCTGGGCTGTAGCCAAGGCCGCCTCCAGCTGCGCTTGCTCCATGCTGGGTGGTGCCTCGTTGCCTCAGAATCCCGGTGCTGGTCTGTCGCTGTGGCCTTGTGCCTCAGTTTCCCCCTTCGAGGGGTTCCTGGCTGTTCGTACAGTGCTCTGCGATCTCCCCAGATCTGCTTGGGAGGGGCACCCGCAGGTGGGCTGTGCGGGGTTCTCCGCTGTCTGGCCTTCAGCAGAGGAGTTTGGTATGGAGCCAGCTTGCTGGCGGGGGCTGTGGGACTCTGCCTCCCCCCCCTCCCCTCCCCTCTCCTGGTGGGGCTGGCGGGGGGCCCGTAACCGGCCTCTTGCTTTGTTGGGGGGGCTGACCAGGTTCTGCCAATGCTGCTTTCTGCGCCCTCGCTCCAGGAGGGGTGCAGCGCTTGCACAGCTGGTCCCCCAGACGGCTCGGCAGGGGGCTGGGTCATTAGCCTCGCTGAGTAGAAGGGAAACTGAGGCCCGGGGATGCTCTGTCCAGTCGGGCACCCTCGCTCCGATTGGGCCCCTGGCCCGCATCCCTCCTTGCTGAACCTTCCCAGCTTAGCCCTCCCCCTCTGCTCGCCAGCTTGGCCCCCTCGTGATCTGTTGCAGGGACCCTCTGGGGTGGGGGCTGGGCGTTCAGCCTTCCCTGTGTGGGTCAAAGCTCCCGGGGGCTGTGGGAAGTCGGGCCAGGCCCCGTGTACTCAGCGACTGCCCCGGGGCCTGCGCGTGGGTCTGCCCGGCCTCCGCGCTCCCTGAGGCTGACAGGCGGAGGGGGTCTCCTGGCCTGCCCGTGGCTGGCAGCGCTGCCTTTGTCCGGGCAGGAGGAGGGGCCAGGCCCCAGCGCAGGGGGCCCCTGGCTTGGGAAAGGATTTCCCCGCTGGCCCCGGGACGCCCAGGGCACATCTGCCGTCCCCTTTGTTGCTCACAAAGAAGCCGGGGGCCCTGCCCGCCAGCCTGATTAACATGGGCGGGAGGCATTCGCGTTAATCGCTTCCAGCAGCCGCCCCTCGCGGGCTGTGCGCTCCCCCTGGGGTCCTTCCCCGCCAGCCCTGCCCCCGAGGGACGGGGGGGCCGCTGGCTGGGCTCTAGCCGCGTGGCACCCCCACCCCGCGGGCGCCTCAGGCTGCCAGCCTGACGGGGCATCGGCGTTGGAGGCAAAGCCCCCGGGTCGGGCGCCTGGAGCGGGCAGGCCGGAGGCAGTAAATAGCCAAGCGCCGGGGCGGAGGGGTTACCTGATCCTGGGGGGGGGGGGCTCGTGCAGCGCGCCAGGCCCTGGGAACCAGGTGGACGCTGCCCACCTCTGCTGTCCGGGTAGGAAGGCTCAGGTGTGGGGGTGTGAGGGGTCCCCCCGATCGGGCCTGGCTTGTCTGGCCAGCCTCTGGCGCGGGGCCTGCCCGCCGTGGCCGTGGCCGAGGGGCATGGCTGACGCTTGCCGGTGGGCCGGCCTGGCTGCGGTCGGCCTGGCGATGGTGGCGCGTGCGCTGGAGTGTGTGCGGCGTTGGCCCCGGGGAGGGGCGAGTATTTGCTCTTCCCATGGGAGGTCTGAGCGTGAGGGGCTGGCCCGGCAGGCTCGGGTAGGGGGTTCTAGCTGGGCCGGAGGCGATGGCCAGTGGCGTCCTGGAGCGGGGGCCTCTGGTGCCCGCATGGCGCTGCCGGTGGGTCTCCGCACATGCCCCGGTGGACGCTGGGGCCGGCAGGTGCCTGCTGGGGCCTGCCTGGCGGCTGTCTCGGGGCCTGGCGGCACAGGGGGGCCACGCAGGACGCTGGCGGCGCGTGCTCGGCAGGTTTCCGGCGCGGGGGGCCTGTCCAGAGGTGGCGCTCTGGTGTGGGCTGCTCCAGGCTGGGGTGGAAGCGGCTGAATCCCGGTGAATTGCCTGGACCGGCACGCGCTGGTTTCCACCATGCAGCGTCTTCGCTCCTGCCTCCGGCTCAGATCCCCTCACGACAGGCCCCAGCCCGCGGGCCCCCCCAGCCCGCTCTGTCTCCGCTGCCGGGGCAGAGCGAGGGGCCGGGCCCCGGGACAGCTGGGCTGTGGAGGCTTCAGGTGCGTGGGCCGTGTGGCTCCGTCGCCGTTTTGCCGCACCTGGGCCTGGCTTAATCTTGGCTCCCCCACAGCCTGGCCACGCGCTGCCTTCGCGCCAGCAGGAACCTGCTCTCCTGCGTTTCGCTTCCCTGCCCGAGTCCTGGGGCACCTACCAGATCCGTTCGGGCCCCGGTTTCACGGGAACAAACGGCGCTCGGCCGGCTCTGCCCACGAATGCTGCTGCCCAAAGGCTTCTGCCGGGCTCCAAGCGCCTCCGGGCTGGTTTCGCAGTTGGGTTGACCCGGCGACCCCTCTGAGCCCAGCTGTGACAGTCACTCCAGGATGGGCGAGGGCAGCCCCGGCCCCTCAGTGCCAGTCTGCCCTGCCCTAGCCGGAGAGACGGAGCGTGTCCGTTCCATCAGCAGCCGGTCCCTGCCTTGCCTTGCCAGCGTCGGAGCCCTCGCCAGCTCCCTCGGGCACAACCGAGCTGTGGTGCTCCGGGCAGATCGGAGGAGGAGGGACGCTGGGGCAGCAACGCCCCCACACGCCCGGGGAGGAGAAATCCAGGGGGGCAAATTCATGAGACTTCCCCGACTCCTCCCACCTTGGCGGTCTGGCTGCAGGGCTGGAGCGTCCGGGGCTGCCTGGGGCAGGGCCGGGGAAGAGCATGTGAGGGGCTGGCTGGCGGCGGCTCTGCCCACCTCCGTGTGCCGGCTCGTGCGCCCTGGTCGCCCCGCGCTGGGCTCGGCTCTCGGCGCAGGATGGAAACCGCTGCCGTCAGCCCCGGTCTGACAGCCTCCCGCTGATTTGGCCGGGGGGGGGGCTGTTGGCCCAGATCTGGTTCCGTCCCGCCGCTCACTTCTCCACCCGCCCCCCAGCAACGCTCGGGCTGCCGACTCGAGGTGGCAGGAATTGTGGCTCTGAGGCCTGGAGCCCGGCGGCTGGCTGCGTGTGCTGGGCCGCGCGTCGGAGGCTGCTGGAGGCTGGAGTTGCTTTTTCTGCCTCCCCCATCTGAGTGGGGGCACATAAGCAAAGAGCAGACTGAGGCTTGGAGGCGGGAAGACGGTGGTGGCTGGAGAGGGAGCTGGCCTCAGGCCGCGGGGGACGGGCTGGGCTCCCTGAGAACCAGCCCGCCAGGCAGAGCAGCCTCGGGTGACTGCTCGGAGGCCGGGTCGGGTTCCTCCCTTCCCAGTTCCCCAGCGGTGGCGTGTTCCACGGGCTGTGGGGCAGGTTCCGGATGGGCGGGGGCCCTCAAACCGCTGGGGAGGGCGCTTGGAGGCCCCGTGGGCAGCGTGTGATCAGCGGCCGTGGGGTGGAGCCCTGGCCGGTAGGGCTGGAGGAGGCTCTGTCCGATGGGCTGTGCCAGGCCCCCACACCTCGCGGCGGGCAGTGTCGAGTGGGATGCGCGGGGGCCGGTGGCTGGCGGGCGTTGGGATCAGTCCTGCTGCCCATGAGCTGTGTCTGGCGCCGGCCCTGGGCCGAGGCTGCGTACCAGTGAAGGCAAGGGGGAGTAAACTCGCTTTCTAGTGGGGCTGCAGCCTCGCACGGCCTGCCCGCCGGCAGGAAAGCCCAGGGCCTCTGGAGTGGGGGCCTGCTGCTGTCCCCGTTGGGCCCACGGAGCCTGGCAGCCAGCTGCAGAGCCGGGCCTTGAACCCCGAGACGCAGACTGGCACGTCTGTAGCCGGGGCAGCGTGCTGAGGCCGAGGAGTCCAGCTGGGCATGGGCCGGGGCTGCAGCCAGCCTAGCGCTCTCTGGGCCAGAGCCAGCAGCGGCAGAGCCGGGCCGGCCGCTCGCCCGCTTTCCCCGCAGGAGGCTTGGATCCGGCGTGGCGCTTTGCCGTCCGACTGGGCGTTGCGCCGGGAATGGGGCGGGGGATAGACTCCAAGGTCCGACAGAGCCAGTGTGATCTAGTCCGACCTCCGGGGTAACGGGCCGGAGACCTGCCCCGCGGGAATCCCCGGAGCAGAGCTTTTAGAACCACCCCGTCGGGATTTAAACCTCGTCAGGGCGGGAGCGTCCCCGGTGGCTAACGATGCCACCCGCTGGGCAGCCTGCCTTTTGCCTCGCTTCGGCTCCCCGCCAGGGGAGCCTGCAACGCTCCTTCTGCCCAGCCCCTTGTCCAGCCTGGTCCCCGTGTAGACACTTCGACTGCCCCAGCCGCCCCATAACTGCTCTGAGCTCCTGGCTCTCTCCTGCCCAGGCAGGTCTTCCAGCGGCTCCTCTCTGCCCCCTCGCCCCCCCCCAGCTTACCAGCCTCCGTCGTGGGCTGTGGGCCAGAGCTGGGCGCAGGGTTCCAGCAGGGTCGCAGCAGCGCCCCATTCCGGGGTAACATCGCCCTCGGCTCCTGCCCTGTTCCTGCGTGCCAGGTGGTGGTAGCCCTCTGGGCCCAGCGCCCCATGGCGCTCGTGTGCAGCGGGGCCCCAGAGCAGCCCCGCTGAGCTCTGGGTTCCCTCTGGCCCAGGCGGGAGGCAGGACGTCGGTCCCTGGCCTCTGCGGGGGTTGGTCAGACCCCAGTGGGGCTCACGCTCGTGTTTGCGGCCCGACCCAGACACGCCAGTGTGCTTGGGCAGGATGTTCCTGCCCCCTCTCCTTCGGGGTTTGGCCTATGGGCTCTGCCCCCATGAGTGACCCCCCCTTCCCTTCCCAGCCTGGCTCCTACCCTGGCAAGGGGCTGTCTGCTGCTCAGCTAGCTGGTGCCTGGAGAGCAGCGGACTACAACTCCCATCATGCACGGAGGCAGACCAGGAAATGCCTGGACTGGGGACCATGCTTGGCCTGAGTCTGGGGACTGGTGGGGGTGGGGCGGAGAGGTGTGGCTGGGCTATCTCCACCCGCAGGCTGCTGTGGGGGGCGGGGGGGGGGCTGCTGAGAGCCGCTGCTGCCTGGTTCTGGGCGTGCTGATAACGGGAGAGGCCCCTGTAGCTAACACCCTCCCCAGCAGCATCCATGAATCCCCCTGCAACAGCCCCTCCCCCCCAGCCCGAGCAGCAGAAGGGCCTGGGAGGGCTCTTGGGCTGGGCGGATAAACAGCCGCGCCGGCGAGGAGCCGGTGGAACTGGCCTAGCCGGACGCTGAGCACAGAACTCCTGTCGGCTGCACGCCTGGGAGCCGCCCGCCCGCCCGTGGGTGGGGGCCCTGCCCTGGCGGCCGACGGCTGCCACTCGTCTGGGCTGACGGGAGGAGCTGGGCTGGTGCTGGGAGCGCTTGCGTCAGGGGAACGCGTGTGGCTTGCGCGGAGGCCGTTTTACGGGGCGTCTCTCCCGCAGGTGGAGGATGGGCCCGGACCCGTGCGCCGCGCTAGCCCGGGCAGCAGAACTGTCTGGCTTGGTGGTTGTCCAAGAGGCAGGATAAATGGGGGAGCGGGTTAAAAGTCCCCCTTTAGAAATCGGAGTCGGTTCACAAGTGAAATGAGTTTGGAGGCCTCTGCCTCTGAGGGGCTTGGGCCCAAGTCACCAAATACTCACAGAATCCTAGATCACCAGGACTGGCAGGGACCTCGAGAGTCATCGAGTCCAGTCTCCTGCCCTCACTGCAGGACCAAGCACCATCCAGACCATCCCCGACAGGCGTCTGTCCAACCTGCTCTTAAATATCGCCAGGGATGGAGACTCCACAACCCCCCAGGCAACTTATCCCAGTGTTTCACCCCCCTGACAGGCAGGAAGTTTTCCCTGATGTCCAACCTAACCCTCCCCTTCTGCAGTTTAAGCCCCTTGCTTCTTGTCCTGTCCTCAGAGGCCAAGGGGAACAATTTTTCTCCCTCTCCCTTGTGACGCCCTTTTAGGCACTTGAGAACTGCTGTCACGTCCCCTCTCGGTCTTCTCTTTTTTTCAACTAAATAAGCCCAGTTCTTTCAGCCTTCCCTCCTAGCTCATGCTCTCTAGACTTGTGATCATTCTTGTTGCTCTTTTCTGGACCCTCTCCAATTTCTCCAAATCTTTCCTGAAATGCGGTGCCCAGAACTGGACACAACCCTCCAACTGAGGCCTGACCAGCGCAGAGCAGAGCGGGAGGCCGACTCCTCGTGTCTGGCTCACAATACTCCTGTTAATGCAGCCCAGAATCAGGTTTGCTTTTTTTGGAACAGTGTCCCACTGTTGATTCATATTTAGTGTGTGGCCCACTCTGACCCCTAGATCCCTTTCTGCAGGACTCCTTCCTAGACGGTCGCTTCCCATTCTCTGTGTGTGACACGGATTGTTCCCTCTAAGCGGAGCACTTTGCATTTGTCCTTATTAAACTTCATCCTCTTTACCTCAGACCATTTCTCCAGTTTGGCCAGATCACTTTGAATTTTGACCCTCCCTCCAAAGCACTTGCAACCCCTCCCAGCTTGGTATCATCTGCAAACTTACTAAGCGTCCTCTCTATGCCAATATCTAAATCGTTGATGAAGATTTTGAACAGAACCGATCCCAAAACAGACGCCTGCGGAACCCCCCTTGCTCTGCCCTTCCAGCATGACTGTGAACCGTTAATAACTACTCTCTGGGAATGGTTATCCACCCACCTTGTAGTAGCCCCATCTAGGTTGTATTTGCCATTGATAAGAAGGTAATGTGAGACTGTCAAATACCTTACTAGAGTCTAGGTATCCCACGTCCACCGCTTCTCCCTTATTCACAAGACTTGCTATCCTATCAAAGAAAGCTGTCCGATTGGTCTGACGTGATTTGTTCGTTACAAATCCATGCTGGCTGTTCCCTATGGCCTTGCCACTTTCCAAGTGTTTACAGATGATTCCTTCATTACTTGCTCCATTATCTTCCCTGGCACAGAAGTGAAACTGACTAGTCTGTAGTTTCCTGGGTTGTTCTTATTTCCCTTTTTATAAATAGCGCTAGATTTGCCCTTTTCCAGTCTTCTGGAATCTCTCCCCACTTGCATGACTTTTCACAGATGACAGCTAGAGGCTCAGATACCTCCTCTAGCAGCTCCTTGAGTATTCTAGGTGCATTCCATCAGGCCCTGCTGACGTGCAGGCATCTCACTTTTCTAAATCATTTTTAACTTGTTCTTTTTTTTGTTAATTTTAACTTCTAACCCTCCCCCCAAAGACATCGTTAGCACCTCTGCCGTTTCCAAGTTTCCTGTTGTTTCTCCCTCCTCACTGAGCAATGGGCCTAGCCTGTCCTTGGTCTTCCTCTTGCTTCTAATATATTTGTAGAATGTCGTCATGTTACCCTTTATGTCGAGCTAGTTTGAGCTCATTTAGTGCCTTTGCCTTTCTAACCTTGCCCCTGCACTCCCATGGTGTTTGCTTAGATTCATCCTTTGGAATTTGTCCTAGTTTCCACTTTTTCATTTTTTTCCTTTCTGATGTTTAGCTCATGCAAGATCTCCCGTTTGATCCAAGGTGGTCTCCTGCCAGACTTTCTGTCTTTCCTATGCAGCGGAGTAGCTTGCTTCTGAGCTCTTCATAATGTCCCTTTGTAAAACTGCCAGCTCTCTTCAGTTGCTTTTCCTCCTAGGCACGGTCCCATGGGAAGCAAGACTACCGGCTCTCCTGAAATCCACTGTCTCTTGTGCTGTTCTCCCTTCTGTCGTTCCTTAGAATCACGAACTCTGATTCATGGTCCCTTTCGCCCAAGCTGCCTTCCACTTTCAAATTCTCAACCAGCTCCTCCCTTTCTGTTAAAATCAAATCTAGACCAGCTTCCCCCAGTAGCTTCTCAGCCTTCTGAAATAAGCAGTTGTCTCCAATGCCGTCCGAGCTTGTTGGCTAGTCGGTGCGCTGCTGTGTGTGTTTCCCACCAGATGTCTGGGTAGTTGAAGTCCCGTCAGCACCAAGTCCTGCGCTTTGGATGATTTTAATCGTTTAAAACAAGCCTCATCCCCCTCTTCTCCCTGGCTAGGTGCCTGGAGTAGCCCCCTAGCATGACATCCCCCTTGTTTTTTACCCCTTTTCACCTAACCCAGAGACTCTCCACGCGTCTCTCCTACGTCCATCGCCGCCTCAGCCCAAGCGTGTACATGTGGAATATACAAGGCAGCACCCGCCTCTCCTTCCTGAGCTGGCTGTTCCCATCTATCCCAGCATGCCAGCCGTGTGTGTCCCCCCCGGGTCTCTGGGGTACTGGGGAGAGGGGCAGGAGCTGGAGGGGTCCGGGCTGAGGCTGCTGAGCGGTGACCCCCGTTTCTCTCGTCCCCAGATGAAGACGTGTGCGTGTTTAAGTGTTCCGTGTCCAGGGAGACGGAGTGCAGCCGCGTCGGCAAACAGTCCTTCATCATCACGCTGGGCTGCAACAGCGTCCTCATCCAGTTTGCAACGCCCACGGGTACGGCTGCTTCCCGGCCCTCGGGCACCGGGCACGCCAGCCCGACTCCCCACAGGGTGATGGGCCGGGCTCTGGGCCCTGGCCAGCCGGCTGCGCTGGGACACGAGCCCACCCAGGGCTGTCTCCTGGCTGCCCTGGGAGCCTGCCCCCGCCCGACAGCGGAGGGGCTGTTGCCTGGCCTGAGCCCTGCCCCTCCTTGCGCACCAGCGACCCCAGCTGGCTGCTGTGGGGAATAGCATGGACTAGAACCCCGGGGCTGCTGCTGGCTCAGCCCCTGACTTGGCTCCCTTTGCCCCCAGGCCCCCTCCTGAGCAGACACGAGCCCCTTCCCCTCCCCTGCTTGTCACTAGCAGCCTGGGTCCACTGGCCAGGTCCCTGTTAACCCCTGGGGGGCTGAGCTCCTGTCCCCCCTCCCCCCATCCAGCCAGGCCTTGGGCCGCTGCCTCGCATCCCAGCCCCTGCCCATCTGCTCCATGTGCCGGCCCCACCTGCGCGCCCCCCCCCCAGCACAGGGGTGCCTCTGAATCCCTGCTGAGCAATAGCAATGTGAGGGCAGCTGGGCGCTCTGCAGACTTCCCCACAGTCCTGCCCGTGTGTCTTAGGCCCCCCCGCCACCGGCTCTGTGCTTGCACCCCAATCCTGGCCCTGGTGCCCTGGCTGTCCCAGGCCTGTGTGCCCCCCGCTCTGTGCTTGCACCCCTGTCCTGCCCCCGCTGCAGCTGGCGAGGACCCCCTGACACCCCTGCGCTTCCTCTGCTTTCAGATTTCTGTTCCTTTTATAATCTCCTGAAAACCTGCCGGGGCCACAGCGCGGAGCGCTCGGTGTTCAGCGAGCGGACGGAGGAGTCTTCCGCGGTGCAGTACTTCCAGGTAGGCGCCCGCCCCTGCCCCTCTCCTGGGAGGCCCGGCCCTCGGAAGGGCTGTGCGGGCGCTTTGGCTGGGGGGCTGAAGGGGGCTGCCTGGATTCGCTGGTGAGCAACAGCTGGGAAGGCGCAGCAGCCCGGCTCCCTCGCCCTGGTCGGGGCAGGAACCCCGAGTGCTGCTCGAGCGTTGGGCACGTCAGTATGGAGCCCAGTGCTGCTTGGCGCAGTGCCCCCGAGTCCGCCAGTGGGACAGCTCCACGGCCCCTCCCCGGGCCCCTCGGCTCTCCGCCGGCCCCCGCCCCTCTCCTGGGCCCCTACCTAGCTGCTCGGGAGCCTTCTCTGCTGAGAGACCCGCCTCCGGTCTGGGGCGTAACCCAGCTCTCGCCCCGCAGTTCTACGGCTACCTGTCCCAGCAGCAGAACATGATGCAGGACTACGTCCGGACGGGCACGTACCAGCGGGCCATCCTGCAGAACCACAGCGACTTCAAAGACAAGGTGCGGAGGAGGAGGAGGGGAAAAGCTGGTTCCCTCCGTCCGGCTCGGGGATCTCGGGGGAGGGCGTGGCCGGCCCAGGGCTGGGCTCCCAGCCTGCGGTGCAGATCAGGGCTGTGTTGGGCGACACTTGGCTTAGGCTGAGTGCGGTCGCCTCCCCGGAGATCCAGCTGGCAGCGCGTCTGACCAGCTGGGTCCCACCAGCCCTGGGATCTGGGCCTGATGCCGACCCCTGGCCCCGACGCCCGAGACTCGTGCTGCCGGCCTGTGGCCACGTGGCCCTGCTCCGTGCGCTCAGAGCGGAGCCGCGGATGGGCAGCGTGTTAACCTGTGGGGCAGCTCAGAGCCCCTCGCGTCCTGCGTGAGCCGCTTGCCGACGCGTGCCAAGGGGATCCGAGCCCCCAGCAGTCTGGGTCGGGCCCTGGCCGGGCTTTGGGCCCCAAGGAGCGTTGGCTCCTTTGGAACAGGACGCGGCACGTTTCTGAACAGCTCACGGCCCCGGGGCCTGGCGCTGTCGTGTCCCGGAAGGCTCCTGGTCCCGGCCTGCTGCTCGCGAGAGGCGGAAGCGCCACTGGTTGGCTGGCAGCCTGTGCCCCTGGGCAGCGGCCCCTCGCTACGGCCGTGCGGGCCGTGCTGCCCTCGGTCCTGCGTGGCTGCCAGCCGGGCGCGCCTGGTCCAAGTGGCCCCAGGCTGGCCGCGGTGTTGGGCTCCCGGTGACGCCAGGAGGTGACGTGGTCTCCCTGCTCCCGGTTCGTGGCCCCAGCCGGGCACTGGCAGCTCCCTTGGCGCGGCTTGTCCACCGTGACCTGCTGCTCTCCAGGAGCCAGGCCCCAGGCTGCCAGTCCTTGTGCCGGAGAGGGCCACTGTCGCGCTCGCTGGGCTTGGTGGCTCGCTGTCCCCTCCGACGTGGCGGGGCTTGTGGCTGGCACTGGTCTCCCTTGAGCCCCGTGTCAGCTTTCTCGCGGCTTGCCCTGGGGCTGGCGGGCAGCTGGCTCGTGGCTCGCTGGGTCGCCCTGCCTGTCCTCCAGACGCCCCGAGCCACAGGCTTCAGCCTCTGGGCCTCCCGGGGCCGTTCCGGGGCGGAGCCGAGGTCTTGGCCAGTGTGTCTACATGGCAGAGGCCCTTCCGCGGGGGCCGTCGTCCCTACGGAGCCGGAGGCTGCTTGTCCGTCCCACGACGGGACCTGTGGAGTGGCCGGGCACGGCGCCTTCCCTGCATCCGTCCTGTGCCCGGCTCCGTCTGCACCCGCAGCCCGGGCTGCCTCGCACCACGGGGTGCTCCAGGCACGGCTCCACGGCGCCTTCCCTCCAAGGTCCTGCGGCAGGGTGGGGAGAGCCGAGCTGGGCCTCTGGCGTCTGACACGAGCCCCCAGCCCGCGGCGATCGGAGGGCAGGGCGCTGGCTCCGCTGGGACTGGCACTCCCGGCCGGCTGCCCTGGGGTCTGTCCCTGGGGCCGAGCGAGGCAGGCGGGTGGGGCGAGAGCATCGGCCTGGTACCGGCAGCCTCCCGCCGAGCCCGGCGCTGCCCAGGGATCGCAGCGCGTCCTCGCTGGGTGCCGGCAGGAATCAAACCCGGTCGTGGCTTGAGCCTCGTTCTGTCACCGTCAATGCCTTGGCCCGGCCTTGGGCGCAGCCGGCCGCCCCCGCCTGGCTTGGGAGAGGGGGTCTTCCTGGGGTGGGAGGGCAGGTCCGTGTGGGCCCCTGCTGGTCGTTGGCCCCCCGGCTCCTGGACAGGGCACGGCTGCCGCGTGCCAGGCTAGCTCCAAGAGCCACCGGGGCCCAGGACGCAAGGCGGCCATCTGGAGAGCCCCACAGCTGGACGGGGCCGCCGGTTTGCTGGGCAGGCAGGGGTGGGAGTGGGGAGGACCCGGTTGCCGCCTTGACTATCCCACGTCAGCCCCCGGGCTGCGCTGGGGCCGTTTTTGGTGTCAGGAGAGGCGCCCGAGGCACCAGAATTGATCTAGGGACAATCTGACGCTTCAGAGCTGCTGGAATGCAGCTCCCTCTGGGGAGGAGCTTAGCCCGGGGGAGCCGGACCCAAGGACTTGGGGACCAAAGCCCCGCGGCTGTGGAACCTGCCAGCGAGAGCTTGGTTTGAGGGACCAGCCGTGACCCCGCAGCGGGCTCTGTGGGCGGCGCCGAGGTGTCTAAGCTGGGGGGAGCTTGGTTCTCCCTTCTCCCGCGTGCGAGTGTTTGGGGGGAGGCGCGCTGCCGAGGGGCTAGACTGCGCTGGGGGGAGCTGTTCTCCGCAGCTGCTCCGCTCACCCACCCTCCCCTCTCCCCAGATTGTCCTGGATGTCGGCTGTGGCTCCGGCATCCTCTCGTTCTTCGCTGCCCAGGCGGGGGCCCGGAAGATCTACGCGGTGGAAGCCAGCACGATGGCCCAGCACGCGGAGGTCAGTAGTGCGGGGCGGACTGGAACGGCCAACACACCGGGCGCGGCGGCTAACGGGCCCCAGCACCCGCCGTGGGACCGTCTCCTTTCCACTTGGGCGCCGGCGGGGGCGGGAGTCGCCTGGGTGCGTGAAGGCCCCTCCGCGCCCTGCGGCCTGTCTGCCCCCGAGGGATGCGCCGGCAGGAGGGAGAAGGGAGCCCAAGCTGCTGGGCACGAGGGGCGCGGCGGCGACCTCCTGGCTTAACCCGTGTGGCTGAGATTTCGCTGCCCGTGGGGTCAAGGCGCGCTCGGCGCTGGCACCGCTGTCGGCCCGCGAGGCGGCGGCTCGCTGAGAGGGAGCCCCTCTGCCGGCCGGGGCCTCGCCTCCTTCTCTAGCTGGGAAACTGAGGCCCGGGAGGGGGCTGTGACTTGCCCAAGATAGGGATGTGAGTGGTCAGCGGGCGGGGGACGCTCCCACCTGGAGCAGCTCCCTGCCCGTGGGGCGGTGCCGTGGACCTGCCCATGTCGGGGGGCCCTTGCCAGGCTACAGCGGCTGACGGGTAACTGACTAAGCGGGATTTTCCACGCCTGGCCCAGGCATGCCCGGGGTGGTGGCCGGGAGGGGGCAGAGCCCAGGCGGCCTGTGCCCGACCGGAGCTGGGTGTTACGGGCATGAAGGCGACGAGCTGAGAGTCTAAAAAGCCAAGTCGGGGGCGCCGGGCCAGGCTCCGTGTGTTTATCCCGAGGGCGGCAGGACTGGGCAGAATTCCCAGCTTTGGCAGCGCGCCAGGGCCTGCTTTGCATAAAACCGCTCCCAGTTATGCATCTTCATAAAGCCTGGGGGGGGGGGCGGCACATCCTCTCCCGCCTCAGTTTACCCAGCGGTGCCAAGGGGGTGGGGGAACCAGTTTGTGCTGGAGCCAGGCCGTGTGGGGGAACCTGAGCTGGCCCGTATTCCGCGGCCCGGCTGCGGACGATCCCCCGCTCGGCATGGCCCCGGCGCCCCGCTGCGCCAGTCGTGGGCAGGCAGACGGCCCTGGCCGTGCCCGGCTCCGGCGAGCGCTTTGCCCTGCAGCGTGTGGCCCAAAGCGCGATCGTCCCACACCCCCGGCCCGTTCCCAGGGGACTGGGGGCCCCTTTGCCTCTCCCTGACTCCGTGTCTCCCGGCCCAGGTGTTAGTGAAGAGCAACAACCTGCCGGAGCGCATCGTGGTCATCCCCGGCAAGGTGGAGGAGATCTCGCTCCCCGAGCAAGTGGACATCATCATCTCGGAGCCCATGGGCTACATGCTCTTCAACGAGCGCATGCTGGAGAGCTACCTGCACGCCAAGAAGTACCTGAAGCCGGGTGGTGAGTGAGCCGTGCCGACCGGCGCCCCCCTCCCAGCCAGCGTCTCCCCGGGGACCCGGCCGCTCTCCAGGCGGGGGAGAGGTGGGCAGCGTGAAGCCCACGCAAGGGGGCCCCTGCAGGGCGTTGCCAGCGGGTCGGGCTGGGAGACCCCAGGCGTGGGGCGCTCGCTCTGCTCCACTGGCGCCCTAGGGAGCGGCTCCAGCATCCTGCCCCGGGAGGAGGGACTCGAGCGCCGGCTGAGAGCAGGGAGGGGCCGAGGCTTGTTCTCATGCAGCGGCGTCCTGGCTCCACCTGTCCCATGTCGCATGCGCATCCGGTCAGCCAGCGGCACGAGCCACGCGTCACCCGGCGCCGGGGCTGGGACCGAGCCAGAGCGCTGCCTGTGGTGCCCGGGGGATAGCAGGGAGCCCTCGCTCTGGGGCCTGATGTGGAGAGGGGCCGGACTGGCCTGGGTGCCTGCGCCTGACTCCTCGGGTCCGGGAGCCGCCCTGCGCCTGGCAGGGGAAGCCCAGGGCAGCCGGGGCCCGACTGTCTCGTGACCCCGGGCTGAGCTCCATCAGGCTCCTAAACCGAAGCTCCCATCAGCCGTGGCCGCCGAGAGGGGAACGGCTGCCCGGGGCCGGGGGGAAGCGGCAGGGGCAAGGAGCGGCCAGCTCTGGCCTGGCCTCGTGCTGCTCGGAGGAGCCTCCTTCCCGCGGGGCCGGCGGGCGCAGCTCCTGCAGCCTGACCCGGCAGACCCGCGTGCGCATCCCGCAGGGCGGGCCCGGCCTGGCCTGGCCGCGTCTGTCCGTCTGTCCGCGCTGCCGTTGGTTCGGGGCGTCGCGCCGCAAAGCCCGCGGGAAGGGGGGGCGCTGCCCGCCCTTCTGTTCAGGGTAAGGGCGGTGACCTCGCCGGGCAGCTGCTTTGTGCGCAAAGGGTGGCGGCTGAGCCCAAGGTTCAAGGGCGAAGTTGAAATCTGTTTGGTCCAGGCTCCCTGCGGCCCCCGTCAGCCCTTCCCAGGCCGGTGCCGTCCGAGCCTGGCGCAGGCGGCCCAGCCAGCTCGCCCCTTGGGCGTGGGCCTTGGCTGCAGCCTGGCGCCGGGCGGTTCTCTGCAGCACGTGCTCCGCCCGGTGTGGGAGACGCGGGTTTCCGAGCCTGCTCGGTGAGCGATCGGGGCCGGGCAGGGAGGTGGCAGAGCGATTCCCTGAGGGCGGGGACCTCACCGCCACGCGCAGCGCTGGGACCGAGGACTCGGCTGGAGCCCAAGAAGTTTTGGCCTCTTCGGCAACTCCCCCGCCAGGCTAGCCTGAGTTCGCGGTGGAGCTGTAAAGCCGCCTGCTTTGGGGTGTGAACGAGCCGGAGCAGGGGGCAGCAGTGACCTGCCTGGAGGAGCAGGGGGCGGGCAGGGAAAGGGGGCGGGGCGACCTGACGGCGGGGGGCGTCCAGGAAGGGGACAGAAATGGGGGAAGCAGCGTCTGCGCGCGCCCCTCCCCCAGCAGCCGCGGCCCTTCGCCCAGCAGTACGGAGAGTAAGCCCGGCTGCCGCCGGCCGCGCTGCGAGAACGCTCCTCGGTTTCTCAGCTGGGGGGCTCGGCGCCCGTCCGTCCCCAGAGCCGCCAGGCAGCGCCGGGCCGTGTCTCCTTAGTCTGATCTCGCTTTGGTGCCGGCGCCACAGCCCCCCGTGCGTTGCCGGTCGAACTGGCCCGGAGCAGAGCCAGCTGCTGCTGGGGTGGGGGGTGGCCAGGGAACCAGGCCCGGCCCCGCAGCCGCGCGCGCGTTGGGCCCCAGTCTCATGCGTCCCCTGCCTGGGCTCAGAGCGCCTGGAAAGGGGCGGGGCCGGGTGGGGGAAATCCCCTGGGAAGCCTTTGATCCCAGCAAACAGCAAAGGAATTGGCTTCGTTGGTTGAAACGTTCTGCTGAAAACTCGGAAGCGCGATTGTGCTGCTGCCAGCAAGCGGCGCGGTGCCTTGTGGGAGCTGTAGTGTGCGCCTTGTCTGCTGGCGACTGGCTGGACTACATCTCCCATAATGCATCATGGCCTCCCTCAGGCCCTGGTGTCTTGTGGGAGCTGTAGTCCGGCCGGAGATCCTGCCTAGGAGCTGTCTCCTTTGACCAGTTGTTCTGACGATGAACCGGTTGGGAGGGAAAACGCCTCCCAGTGGCCTGGGGGCAGCCTGTGCTGGAGGGGGAGACTCGGCCCGGCCCCGTGGGTCACTGACCTGTGCCCCCTCCCAGGTAACATGTTCCCCACGATCGGCGACGTGCACCTGGCCCCCTTCACGGACGAGCAGCTCTACATGGAGCAGTTTACAAAGGCCAATTTCTGGTGAGTCCTGGCCCTGCCGTGAGGCTGGTGCCCTGCATGCTGGGGGGGGCCGGAGAGCGCTGAGGGGGGCACAGTGGCACCAAGCTCAGGCTGGCCGCAGGGAGCAGGCAGGACTCCCCGCCCAGCACGGTTCTGCCATCCAGCCGCCGTGGGTCCTGGCAGAGACGCCCACGTCAGCCCCCTGCCCTGTCCTGGACCAGGCGTGTGCTGGCACCAGTCCCTGGGGAATTACCAGAGCCCCCTTTCCAGCCCACCCTGGCATTATCCTCTGGACCCCGGAGCCCAGCCTCAGCCCAGTTCCTCAGGGCCCTGGTGCCCAGAGCTCCATCAGTCGTGCCAGGGTGAGGCGGTTCTGTGGGGGCTGCCTCTGCCTGGGCTCTCCAGGGAAGCCCCCGCGTGCGTGGCGTCCACCCGGCAGGAGAGGCTCCCGAGCTGCTGCCTGCTGATGCTGGGTCCCTAGTGACCTGGCTGCCCTGCCTGGTGTCTGCGCGGGACCCCGGAGGGAAGCGACTGGTGCCCGGGCTCAGTCTCCGGAGAGATCGAGAGACTCCACGCAGGTAGCGTCCATGGTGTGTCCTCTTGCAGGTACCAGCCGTCCTTCCATGGGGTGGACCTGTCGGCGCTCAGAGGAGCCGCGGTCGATGAGTATTTCAGGCAGCCTGTGGTGGTGAGTGGCGGGAACGAGCCGCCGTTTCAGTAGGGTGGGGGGCAATAGACGGGCGCAGGAGGGGGACGCGTGGAGCCGCTGTAGAGTGGGATGTTGGTGACTGGTCCCCAGTCCAGGCAGCGCACCAGACTGGGGTGCAGGAACCCTGGGCTGTGGGCTGGGCTCTGCCTTTCCCGTGCCTCGGTTTCCCTATCCCTCAAGGGGGCGGGTAATGCTGACTCGCTTTGAGAAGTCATTCATTAATTCATGTACTGAAGTCATTGAACCTGGGCTCACCCCATGAAATGAACAGCAGGTTTAAAACAAGCCAAGGGAAGTTTTTCTTCACGCAGCACACCGCCAATCTGTGGAACTCCTCGCCAGAGGATGCCGTGAAGAGCAAGACTTTAAGAGGGTTCAAAAAAGAGCTAGATAAATCCATGGAGGTTGTGTCCATCGCTGGCTCTTACCCAGGCGGGGCGGGGCGGGGGTCCCTCACCTCTGTGCAGCTGGGAATGGGTGACAGGGAGGATCACGTGATGAGTCCCTGTTGTGTTCCTGTCGGCAGCCAGGACACTGGGCTAGATGGGCCTCTGGCTGCTCCCACGTTCTTGTGTGATGAGCCTCCAAGAAACAAGTGGCCAGATGCTCTGGTGATGGGCTCTCAGACTCCGAGGCTGTGCAGGGGCCTCCCCCTGGTGAAGTGTTGCTGCTCTGGGCCCCTGGCTGGCCTGTCCCATCCCTCCGGGCCAGGCCTCACTCTGCGTGGGCCCTGGGGTGGGGACTTGCTCTGGGACCCTCTGTGCCGAGTGTCGGCTGTCGAAGCAGGCTCCTTGGCCCCTCTCCTGGGGTCAGGGCTCTGAGCGGGCTGGGCGTCCTTCCCTCCCCGGCGGAGCCAGGCAGCAGTGAAGGAGACGGCTTGTGCCCACTTGCCAAGCACTGGGGGGCGCTGCGCCAGGGCCGCCTCTTGCCTGAAGAGCTCTATCGTCGAGTGACCCTTCAGGACCCTGGCGCAGGCCATGCGAGCTGGGGCGTTAGCTCAGCCCGCTGCCCCCGGGCGCTAGTGCCGCCTCTGCATCCCCGCTGCCCTGAGATTGGCTGCCTTCTCCCCAGAGGTGGCCGCATTTCACAGCGCGGTTCTGCGCTTCCCGGCGTTCTCCCCGAGCGGGATGCTGGCAGGGTCTGCGCCTGGCTCCCCGCGCCGGCCACGCTCCAGGCTACTCCGCCGAGTCCCGTTTCCTCCGTGGCTCCTGACTCAGTTTCCTTCCCAGCAAACCTCGTGGGCGCTGTGCCAGGCGGCGCGCTGCGGTCCCCGGGCCGGGACGCTGACCAGTCTGCCTCTCTCCTAGGACACCTTTGATATCAGGATTTTAATGGCTAAATCCGTGAAGTACACGGTCAACTTCTTAGAAGCCAAAGAAGGCGATTTGCACAGGTAGCGGTTTGCTCTCTCCGGCTGGGGGGGTACTGACGTCTGCTCGCTGGCTGGAGCCCAGCCCCATGCGCGGGCGGCTGAGCACGACCCTGGGCCCGTGGGGTTTGCCATCAGTGAGGGGCGGCAGAGCAGTGGGGCTGGCGCGCTCAGCAGCCCCCACGCATCCCTCGTGCTGCTGGAGGGTTGTGTGAGTAGCCCGGGTTCCTGCCACACGGGGCTGTCCTGATGTATCCGCAGACTGTGCAGCTGTGTGGGGCACCCCTGGGTCTTAGTGTCCCCCCGGCTCGCCTTAGCCCCGCTCCGTGGCTCCACATCCTTCGGGGAGGATCTAGCTGACTTCAGAGAGGCACGGCCTGCCCGAGACACAGCAGCACCTGACCCTGGGACGGAGCCACGGAACAGGCATGGGCCAGCCCCAGCTCTCTCCGGCCCGGTTCCGAATTCACCGTGGTACTCGGCAGGCCCCGAGTTTGCAGTGGGCTGTAAAAAAGCGAGTCGGGCGTCGCTGGAGATGATCCAATCACAGCTCTGAGCCCCGCCGGTATCTGGGCGCCAGCTGGGCCGTGCTGTGTAGGGCCCGTAAACCGAGGGGGCCCCCAAAGGCTGCTGGGTTCAGAGCTGCAGCCTCCAGCCGCTTGCCATGCTCGGCGGGTCCTGCCCTGGCTGTGATCTGCCCGTGGGCCCTCCCCTTCACCCGCCCTGTGGGGCTGGGGTGGCAGCTAGAGGGGAGATGGCGTTTGGAGGGGCCTGTCAGCCACGGCAGCACTGACCCTCCTAGAGCGCAGCCCCACTTCCCCCTCCCCTGGCCAGGCCTCTTCTCCGCCTGGTCTGGAAACGTTTCCTGCGGGGGAGCCCCTTGAAGGGAAACCCACCAGCCAGCGAGAGTCGAACTCAGTGCTGGGCCCTGTACGGCATTGAGCAGGGGAATTACGGTAGCACCTAGGCACACCAGTAACCCCCCCTTCCCCCTTGTGCTGTGCGCTGTTTGGTATTCAGGGAATTACGGTAGCACCTAGGCGTGCCGGCTCACCCTGGGCCCCGTTGTGCAGGACACGGTACAGTATTGTAGAAATTACGGTAGCAGACGGCACACTAATCGCCCTCCAAGAGCCTGTTGTCTTGGGTGCTGTACAGGATCGATATGGGGAATTACGGTAATGCCGGGGTGCTCTACAGTATTAGGGGAATTACGGTAGTCCTGGGGAGCACCAGTCCCTGCCTGGACACGGGTACAAACACAGACCCCCGGCTGGGCCCGTCCCCAGAGCCCCAGTGTGGCTGGGCCATGGGGCTCTGCAGCTCGGCCCCCCGCTGAGCCGGGCGAGGGCTGGGGGGGGGTAGGAGGGAGGGGGCAACCGCTGCAGGCCGAGACTCCGCGGCCCCGCTCGCTAACGGCCCCTCCTTGCCTTGCAGGATAGAAATCCCCTTCAAGTTCCACATGCTGCATTCAGGCCTAGTGCACGGCTTGGCTTTCTGGTTTGATGTAGCCTTCATTGGTTCAATGTAAGTGGTGGAGAGACCAGGCCGAGCCTGCCCCTCCCTCCCCGCAGAGCTTGGGGGGTGTAAAACAAATAAGTGGCGCTCGCTCCTAGTCTACATTGCAATCGACTGGCAAGTTCCGATTCGTTACCTTTCCCCTGTGCTCCCGTCTCCATAACGTCCCGCTTTGCCTAACCCGCTGCAGTGAGACTTCTTTGGGAAGAACTCGGGGCGGGCGGGGGCGGGGGGGCGCCCGGGGAAGCCAGGACTCCCTGGATTTGCGGGGGGGGGGGGGGACCCACCCGCCAGATTCTTCCTAAAGAGATTTGACTGTAGCCGACCGTTCTGGCTGGCCGGAGGTGCTGTGTTGTCTGCCATCGTGTATGTTGATTGAGGATGCTTTGAGTTTCTCCGTGCTTAACCCGGGCCGGCTCGGGGGGGGGGGGGGAGACGTGGCCTGTCCCGGCCAACTCTGGCCCCGCCTGCCTTATCTGCCTCAGTGTCCCTGGCTGGTGGAGCGGTGCCATGGCTCCCAAGCGGGCGCGGGACCCTCCCCGGGGAGCCGGGGCTGACTCGGCTCCAGTCCGTGGCAGGGGAGGCCGGGATCAGAGACCTCGCGGGTTCCAGAGTAACCTGTCTGCCGCCCGGGGGCCGGGGCTGGGCCTTGATTTCCTGCCCCTGTGCCCAGCATGGTGGGCTGTGGGGAACGGCCACGTGGGGCGGCTGGCCAGGCTGGGCTGGGCTGGGCTGGCGGCCAGTCCCGGCCTTGGTCGATAACCGGGCGCTGTCCCCTCTCGCCCCCAGAATGACCGTGTGGCTCTCGACGGCCCCCACCGAGCCGCTGACTCACTGGTACCAGGTCCGGTGCCTGTTCCAGTCTCCGCTGTTCGCCAAGGCCGGGGACACGCTCTCAGGGACGTGCCTGCTCATCGCCAACAAGAGGTGGGGCGGCCGGGCAGAGCTGGCCCAGCGACTGCTCTAACCACTAGGCAGCCCTCCCCTCCGCCCAGCAAGCCTGGCTAGACAGTGCACACCCGAAGGCCTGGGAATGGCGGGGATCAGGCCAGACGCCCTCCCCCGTCACAGGCAGAATTGGTCCCAGTGGGCGTCTCCTTTTCCCCGGCTCCCCTGCCCGCCTGCTGTGCCCGGTGCCACCTGCCGGCTGGGCTGGGCTGGGCCGTGACCCGCGTCTCCCTCTCTGCAGACAAAGCTACGACATCAGCATCGTGGCCCAGGTGGATCAGACGGGTTCCAAGTCCAGCAACCTCCTCGACTTGAAAAACCCCTTTTTCAGGTACGGCCCTGGCCTGGCGCCCCGACTCCCTGGCCCCTGCCCCTGCCCCAGCCGCCTGCCTTCCTTTGCCCTGCTGGCCTGGCGCCCTGACTCCCCCGCCCCGCCCGGCTCCCTGGCCCCTGCCCCAGCCGCCCGCCTTCCTTTGCCCCGCTGGCCTGGCGCCCTGACTCCCCGCCCTGCCCCCTGCCCCAGCCGCCTGCCTTCCTTTGCCCTGCTGGCCTGGCGCCCTGACTCCCCCGCCCCGCCCGGCTCCCTGGCCCCTGCCCCAGCCGCCTGCCTTCCTTTGCCCTGCTGGCCTGGCGCCCTGACTCCCCGCCCTGCCCGGCTCCCTGCCCCAGCCGCCCGCCTTCCTTTGCCCTGCTGGCCTGGCTCCCTGATCTCCCCCCCCCCCCCCTGCCCCCCCACCCCACCCACCCTGGCTCCCTAGTCCCCCCGCTGGCCCGGCTCCCAGGTCCTCCTGCTGCCCTCCCCCAACCCGTTGGCCTGGCTCCCCCGCCCCTGCTCTGCCCTGTGAGCTGGCTCCCTGCCCAGCCCCCTCACCCTCTCCCGGCTCCCCGTCCCCGCTACCGGCTGGGGCTGGGCAGCAGCGGCTCACGTCCCCCGTGTGTGGCAGGTACACGGGCACGACTCCCTCGCCCCCGCCAGGCTCCCACTACACGTCTCCGTCAGAGAACATGTGGAACACGGGCGGCGCCTACAACATGAGCACGGGCATGGCTGGTAAGGCGGCGGCGGCGGGGGGGGGGGGGCGTGGCTGGTAAGGCGGTGGCGGGGGGGGGGGCGTGGCTGGTAAGGTGGTGGCGGGGGGGGGGTGGCTGGTAAGGTGGCGGCGGCGGGGGGGGGGGGGCGTGGCTGGTAAGGTGGTGGCGGGGGGGGTGGCTGTTAAGGCCGGGGGCGGCGGGGGGGGGCACTGCCTGGGGCTGGCCCCGTGGCCAGGATTTGGGAGGCTCCCTCCCTTGCCGCTCTGCCGGGGGCCTGGCGGGTCCTTGCTGCGATGGGCTGGGTGTCCTCTGCGCCCCCGGGACAGGTGGGGAAACCAAGGCCTGGAGCAGTGGGGGGCTGGCTCCCTGTCTGAGCCTCCAGCCCCTCCCCTGCCAGAGAACCCAGCCGGCCAGTCGCCACCGGGGGCCCTGCCGGCTGCGGGCGCTGAGGCTTTGCGCCCACCCAGCCCCGGGGCCTGTCCTGGGCTGCCCCCTCCCAAGCCCGCGGGGCCCCCAGTCCCGGGTGGGTTCTGGGCTGGGCTTGGGGGCCCTGTCCCATGGCTGAGCCCCCCCTCCCCCCAGCAGGAATGCCCACAGCCTACGACCTCAGCAGTGTTATCGGCAGCGGCTCCGCCAGCCACAACAACCTGATTCCTCTCGGTGAGTCCGGACGGAGGCCCCAGGCGGGGGATCGGCCCCTGGAACGGGGGGGCCCTGGTGGGGGGTTCAGTGGCTGCTGGGAATGGGGCTGTCGGGGCCCCAGCTGTGAGCTTAGGCCGCGTGTCCCCGCGGGGTCGGGAAGCCTGGACAGAGCGAGCGGCACCGCAGGCCCTGAGCGAAGGCGCCTGAGCCAGGGAAGGCCGAGAAGCGCTCGAGCCGAGGGGAGGCGCCTTCAGGAACCGGCAGGGAGGCAGCTGTAGCCCTGGGCTGGGTCCACGACCCCCGTGGTGCCTGGGGGGCGTGGGCCCCTCCCTGCTCACCAGCACCTCGTGTCTCCCCGCAGCGGCCAGCGCCGGGATCGTGAATCACACGCACTCCAGGATGGGCTCCATCATGAGCACAGGCATCGTCCCAGGTAACTCCCCGGGCAGCTCGGCCCCCCGGCGCTGGCCCTAGAGCTGCCGGCACCCCCGGCTCTGACGGCGCCTCCTCTCCCCTGCAGGCTCCTCCGGCAGCCAGAGCGGCGGCGGCTCGAGCGCGCACTACCCCGTCAACAGCCAGTTCACCATGGGGGGGCCGGCGATCTCCATGGCCTCCCCCATGTCCATCACCACCAACACAATGCATTATGGGAGCTAAAACACCTCCGCCCGCTGCGGCACAGCGCCAGGAAACCAAATGAAGACAAGCCCCTTCCCAGGACAAACTGTGCCCCCCCCGCCCGCCAGGCCCTTTTCCTGGCCCTTCGCCGACCCCGGCTTCTCCGCTCTTTGATATCGGACTCGGACAGTTTTTTATGAAATGTCGAACCTCAGCTCCCCCGCCCCCGATCATGTAGCAAAGTCCTTAGTCGCCATCTTCCATAGCCACCCACGCGGGGCTCCCCGTGCCCCCCGGCTGCAGGGCGGGCAGCCCCCAGCGCCGTCAGCCCCGGGGGAGGGTTTTTAGCTCCGTGGCCCTTGTCTCTGCCGAGGCCCGAGGCGGCAGCCAGCAGGTCTGGAACCTGCCTCCCGGAGAACGCGGGCGCGGCCGGAGCCAACACTCGAATGTCCCACGCGCCCGGCTGCCGGAGCAGCGCTAGGCTGGGCGGCCAGCCCCCCGCTGTGGGGCAGAGCCGGCCTTGCCCGCGGAAGCCCCGAGCCCCCAGGCCAGCGCTGTCGTGGGTCGCGTACCCGCCGCCCCGGCAGAGCGGATTGTCGTTCCTTTCCTTTCCGAGCGCCCCGGTGAGTTTCCACAGGAGGCGGCAGGGCCCCTGGAGCAAGCGAAATAAAGGAATGGCGTGTTCCACGGGCCTCTCCTTGCGCTGCCCGGCCCGGCTGCGCTGGGCTGGGCTGCGGGGGGCGGCCGGGGGGAGGGGAGCTGCTGTCGTACCAATAAAGCAGAAGGGTTTTGACGTCTGGTGCCAGGCTGGTGGTTTGCTGCCCCCTCGTGAGCGTGCGACCTGCCACGCCAGCCCCCCCCCCCCCAGGAACCAGGCCCAGGCAGGGCTACACCCCAGCTGCTTTATTTCAATCCCCTTGGTGTGGAGAGTGGCCTTGCCCGCGGCGTGGGCTCTGGCCGGGGGCAGGGCGAGCGGTGGCGCCGGCAGGGGGGAGCGGGTTTCCTGGGGCGCAGGTCCCAGCCTCGGGACTGCGGCTCGGTCGCTGCTGGGCTGGTCCCTGGGGCTCAGGGCCCCTCCTCCAGCCAGGCTGCCGCAGAGGTGAGGGGATGGGTGGGAGGAGCTGAGCGTCCCAGGCCCTGCTGCCCGGCACCGACAGGCTGGGGGCCCGGAGCCTGGTTCTGGCCCAGCAGGGGCGCTGGGATCCGCACCTACAAACGGAGAAGCCCAGGGTGAGGGACGAGGTTCCGTGTCTCCCCGGCTGGCGGCCGCCCAGGGACCGGGGGGAGATGGGTTGGTGCCCTTCTCCTGCCCCAGGCTCTCGCTCCGTGGCAGAGCTACCCCTCCCCCACCACCACCACCGCCACCGGAGCGAGCTTGGGCCTCCCTCAGGCACCCCCAGCCTTACCTCACTGGTGCAGGGGGCCTGAGGTGTTGGCCGGGCCCGGAGGTGGCACCTTGGGCTGCGGGGGGGAGGGATGGGCCGTGCTGTGCGGCACCTGGAAAAAATAGAGCTACGGAAAGAAACAGGAGGGGGGGATCAGCTGGGCGGCTGCTGGCCCTGCCCCCTCCTGTGCCTCAGTTTCCCCCCTACTACAGGACGCTCAGGGCCTGCATCCCGCTGCGGGGGAGACCAGGCCCAGCCGGGCTCTCTGCCCCGGGAATGGGCCGGCCGGCGGCTCTGGACGTACCTTGCAGCCGACAGCCAGCAGCACGTGGAGCGCGAGGATGGCGGCCAGTAGGGCCAGCGCGGCCACCCTGCTGTCGGCGCGGAGCAGCGGCCAGAAGGCGAGCACCAGCACGGAGCCGGAGAGCGCCGCGGCACAGGCCAGCAGCAGCCACTGGAGCCAGGCGGCCGGGAGCAGCCACAGGATCTGGTGGGCGGCAGGGGAGAGGGGAGTCAGTGGGCCGGGGAGGCGGGGCTGCCCGCTGAGCGGGACGGGGGGGGGCTCACCGAGGCCGGGATGTAGGCGAAGAGCGAGTAGCCGTACACACAGGCCGTCTCCAGGAAGCTGTAGGAGTCCACCTGGCCGCTGAGCCCTTTGCGCCACTGCAGGTAGCCCCAGAGCGCCAGGGGCGCCAGCCAGGCGTAGCAGTAGACCACGGCGCCCGCCACCGGCACTGGGGAGAAGGGAGAGGCCGGTTACCGCGGGCCGGCAGGGCCAAGCCAAAGGCCCCTCTAGCCCGGGGTGGGAAGCGGCAGGGATGCAGCCAGTGGAGCAGTCGCTGAGCGGGGGACGGCAGAGGTGGCCCCGGGACCTGCCCCCACTGTGGCTCTGTCTCTGTAGCCTGGAGCCGGCTCTCCCCACCTCACTGCCCCTCTGACAGAGCAGGCAGCCGAGTCCCCAATGAGCAGATGGGCAGCGGCTCGGCGACCAGGCGCCCAGGGTCCTGGCTGCTGCCAGCGGCCAGAGCCAGGCACCCCGGGGGAGCGAACAGAACAGGGAACCATCCCGGGATCCCTCCCCTGGCGCCCAGTCCCAGCGTCTGGTATGTGAATGGACCCAACCTCCATCAATTGATCTAGCTCTGTTTGATCCCTGTTAGTCCTGGTCTCCACCCTGTCCTCCGGCAGGGAGTTCCACAGGTTGGTTGTGCGCTGTGTCGAAAAAAAACTTCCTTTGGTTTGTTTGAAACCTGCTGCCTGTTAGTGTCATTGGGGGTCCCCAATACAGCCCCTAGCGGTCAGAGCAGGGGGCAGAGCCAGGAGCCTGGGTTTGGGAAGGGAGTGGGGGCGGGGGGAGGCACCAGGCTGCTGGGTTGGCTCACTGCGTGGCCCCGCCTTTCTGGGTTGGTCTCCCGGCCGCTGGCTCTCACCTTTGTGGAACTGGGGGCTGTAGCGGAAGGAGGGGTCGCTCCGTCTCTCCAAGGCGCTGGCCACGTTGCTGCTGGCAGCGAGCGTGAAGGCCAGCGTGGCGCAGATCCAGAAGGGCCCTGGGAGGCACGAGGGCGGCTTTAGGAGGTCCAGCACCAGGAGCCGAGCTCCCCCAGTTCCCCCCGAGGAAGCTGAGCCAGGCTGGCCAAGGCACCGGCCCAGCCAGACCCCCAGCTGGGGGCGTCCCAGCTCCACCCCGCGGCAGGGCCCCCCGGCGAAGGGGCGCGCCAGACCGGGGCCCTTGGCTGCCCAGGGTGGTCGGGGACCAGGGGGGCCCGGCCCTACTCACCGTACAGGTCGGGGTTGTTCCGTAAATGGTGCTGCACAAAGTTCTTCCCGGGCAGCGGCAGCAGGGACCCCTTGAGCCTGGCCAGCACCTGGCGGCGGATCAGACCGGGGTCAGCGGGAGGTGCGCCCCCCCCCCGCCCCAGGCCAGGATCAGAGCGGGGTTAGCAGGAGGTGCGCCCCCCCCCCCCGGGCCAGGACCAGAGCGGGGTTAGCAGGAGGTGCGCCCCCCCCCCCCGGGCCAGGACCAGACCGGGGTCAGCGGGAGGTGTGGCCCCCCCCCCCCCCCCGGGCCAGGACCAGAGCGGGGTTAGCAGGAGGTGCGGCCCCCCCCCCGCCCCAGGCCAGGATCAGAGCGGGGTTAGCAGGAGGTGCGCCCCCCCCCCCCCCCGGCCAGGATCAGACCGGGGTCAGCGGGAGGTGCGCCCCCCCCCCCCCCCGGCCAGGATCAGACCGGGGTTAGCAGGAGGTGCGCCCCCCCCCCCCCGGGCCAGGACCAGACCGGGGTCAGCGGGAGGTGTGGCCCCCCCCCCCCCCCCCGGCCAGGACCAGACCGGGGTTAGCGGGACGCCCCCAGCCATGGAGCCCGCTTCACCCGCAAGTGCTGGCTGGGCCGCGCCTAGTGGAACAGACACCCCCCCTCCCCCTCCCCTCCGGGCCGGTCCCAGTAACTCCCCTGGGGCAGGCAGGCTGCTGCTGCGTGTGCTCCACCCCAGAGCCCGGGGCTGGCCCTGCTAGGCAAGACCTCAGCTGAGTCCCACAAGCGTCCCCCCGTTTCTCAGTGGGATGGTGCCGTGGGGCTAGGCTGCCCTGGATCCGGAGGCTGGGCCCGGAGCCGGCGGGGGAAGGAGGCCGAGGTTCAGCCGGGCAGCGCGGGCGGTAGGAGGAGTGTGAGTCACCCTCGGGACGCAGGCCCGGACCCTTAGCGCGAGCCGCAGCAGCTAGCGGCCTTCAGCGCCGGAGAGCCCTCGTCCGTCCAGCCCCGCGGTGCCGGGGGCCAAACGCCAGGCCAGGCCTCAGCACTGTCCGGCCCTGGTCAGGGGCCTTTTCCCTGCTGGGGGGAAGAGCCCTTCCCTCCTGCGAGCACGGCCTGGCACAGCTGCCTGCCCCGGCTGAGGTCTGCCCTGGGGGGAGTGGGGGGGGAGAGCTCCTGCCCTGAAGACAAAGGCAGCTGGTGTCATAGCAGTGAGGCCACCCGCAGCCTGACGTGCAGAGCCAGGAGCCCCTGACCCACGAGGGGGCTGCTGCCATGGGAGCCTCCCCCCAACCCCCATCTGGCACCATCTCCTGCCCCGGCTGCACTTCCAGCTCCTGCAGCCCCGAGGGGCGGGACGGGGCGGGGTCCCAGGAGGGGCGGGTCCCAGGAGGGGGCGGGGTGGGGTCCCAGGAGGGGGCGGGGTTACTGGCTGCGCCTGGTACCTGGTGGGTGTCGACGTCGAAGAACGTCTGGTAATATTGGAAGGTCCAGAATCCAGGCTGCTGCTTCTGGCCGCTCAGGAGCTGCGTGGGGGGAAGGGGGTGAGGGGCCGGTCCCTGGGCCGAGCCGGCCTGGCTCCCAGCAGAGACCTGCCCCGGCATCCCGCACGAGCCAGCAGCCGCTCTGCTGGACCCAGGGCCCTGGCTCAGCCCCCCCCCGCGTCAGAGCCAGGTTCTTCTCTGCAGCCGGGCAGGGCCCCGATTCAGGGAGGCTTTGAACACGTGCTTGGGCTGGTGGTTTTGGTGGGGGGGGGGGGGGGGGCCCTCCTGGCTGCCTGGCCCAGCAAAAGGCAACTACCTCTAGTCGCCACTGGTGGGGCAACTGGGGCTGAAAGCTCAGGAGTCCAATACTGTGTCCCTGCCCCCCCCCCCCCCCCCCCGCCTGGAAGGGCAAGGCCATGTCCCATCCCCCACCCCTAAGCCCGCCAGGTGCTGGGGTGGGTCGGGGATGGCACCCCCCAAGGGGAAGGTGCCTGTAGCCCCCCAAGCCAGCCCGTCCCTGTCCCCCCGCAGCTTTTCCCCTCACCTCGGTTTTATCGGTCTCCTCCCCCAGCTCCCCCTCCTCGCTGGAGCCCAGGTTCACGGCCACCTGGCTTTGCCGCCCGCTCAGGCTGGTGGTCGTGGCGTCCGGGTCCATGGCCAGCAAGTCGGCCGCCTCGTCGAACTCTGCAGGGCGACCCCCAGCGTCAGGGCAGGGGGCTCTCTGGCTGCTCCGCGGCGGCCGGGACAGACCAGGCCCCGTCCATGCTGCTCTCTTGGACCCGGTCGACCAGCCCCCGCCGGTGCAATCCCTGCCCCTGCGCAGCCTTGGCCAAGCCCCTGGAGCGTGCCAAGTATCCCCCCCACCCACCCCTCGTCCTCACTGGGGAGGCCCACGTCCAACCCCGAAAGAGGGAGAGCGGGAAAGGGCCCATCAGCTCCGCGGGTTTCAACGCAGCCAGGGCAAGGCCGATTCGGAACACAAGTCCCACAGCTGGGGGCAGCGGTGGGGCTGCTTTCCTGGGGGCGGGACCAGCTGTTGCAGGGGAAGATGCCAGGAGTCCTGCAGGGGGCAGCACTGGGCTAAGCTCCAGCCAGGGAGCGGTTACGTCTGGTGTCTGCCCCTCCAAGGTCGCATCAGGGTTTATAACCCTCCAAACTGGCCTATTTACTCTCCTGATTCTGGACCCTTTTTATCCACAGTCGCCTTCTGTCCTCATCTCGGCCCTGGGCAGTGTTTGGCGTCAGGCTGTGCTTGTGGGGGGAGTTCCGCAGGCTCACTGGCTGATCACTGCATGGCTTTTCTTTATCATTCTTCCCATTTCACAGGTGGGGAAGTAGGGGCAAGGGGCGGGAATGGCAGAGCTAGGCAGGGAACCCAGGGCTCCTCAGTCATAGACCCATGCTCCTGCCACTAGGCCTAGTGACCCCGAGGAAGCAATAACATCGCAGGCCAGAGATGCAGAGCAGCCTGCGGAAACGCACCCGTCTCTAACGCCCTTTTGCGGGGGGGAAGGGGACGGCGGGGCCGGCTCACCGTGGAACTGGAGCTGGTCGGAGGCTGCCATCGCCGCGGGCTGGGGCCACCGCTGCGGGGGCAAAGCAAAGGGGCGTGTGACGGGCGGGGGAAGCGCTGTGGCCTGGGGACCCCGCGGCTCCCGCGAGGGGGGGCGAGGCGCCGGGCAGGGTCCTGCCCCCGGTCCCACTGGGCGCCAGCGACATCCGGAGTCACCCCGGTTCCCTGCACCCCCGGCCGAGTGTGGGATCCTGCCCCCCAGCTCTAATCGCCCCGGGGGGGCCAGGCCCTGGGAGCGGGCGGGGCGGCGCGCACCTGCCCTGCCAACGTGGCAGAAGCTGCCTGGGGGGGGGGGGCTGGCCAGGGGCGCGCGGGGCCGGGGGGGCCGGGACAAGGCTGCAGCCCCCCCCCAGCTTTCCGGCCGCGGGGTCCTGCCCCGCTCCTGGGGGTGCGACCCCCCGCGCCGATTGCTTCGGGTGCCCCGGGCCCGTGGGCCCCAGCGGGGGAAACTGAGGCAGGGAGCGGGCAGGGCGGAGCAGCGCCGCGGGGCCCTGCCTGGGCGGGGAGGGGCATGAGCCCCCCCGGACCCCTCAGGGGGCAGCGTCACGGGCCGGACCACGCAGGGTGCCCCTCCCCCTCTGGCCCCTCCCCCGCCTGAGCCCCCCCCGCAGCCCCCGCTACCTGTCCTGCTGCGTGTCGCTCTGCCCGGCCGCGCGCACCGCCCCGCGCGGGGGAGCCCGGCACCTCCCCCCCCGCAGCCCGAGATGGTCTCGCCCGGTCCGTCCCCGACTCGCGGCCGGGCGGGAACCACTTCCGGTCCGGCCATGGCGGGGGGCGGGAGCCGCTGGCAGCGGATCGGCACCAGCCGCCTAGGTGAGGCGCGGCCCGGGGCCCGGGGGGGGGAGTGTCGGGGGGGCTCGGAGGTCAGGGCCCGGGGGGTAGGGAGTGTCCCGAGGGCCGGGGGGGAGGGTCCTGGGGGGGGGGAGGGGGGGGGGGGCCGGGGGGGAGAGGGCTGGGGGGGGGAGGGAGGGGAGGGGGGGGGGGAGAGGGCCTGGGGGGAGGGGCCGTCCCCGGGGGGGGCCCGGGGGGGAGGGGGGCCCGGGGGGGAGGGTCCTGGGGGAGGGGAGGTCCGGGGGGGCGCTGGCGGCCCGGGTGCTGCTCCCAGCTCTGCCTGGACCGTCCCCCCCCGAGCTGGACCCAAGGGGGCTGGGGGCGCCCCTCCCGCCGGCAGCCCCTGACCTTCCCCCCCGCAGGGCTGTGGTGCCGGAGCCTGCTGCACGACTACGCCGACGCCTGCCGGGACGTGGCCCTGGGCGCCAGGGAGCGGCCTGGGAAAGCCGGCCTGTACCTCTCGCTGCTGGCCGGAGCCACCGTCTGCAGCCTCAAGGTCCCCTGCGAACCCTCCTTCGAGGCCTCCCTGCTGGAAGCCGCGGGCACCCTCCTCCTCCTCTCCCCCTGGGTCCGGAACGGCGGCTCCGAGGGGCACGTCCAGCGCCTCATGAAGCTCCGGAACCAAGGGCAGCTGCGCTACCAGAGCCTGGTCTTCTTCTCCCTCGTCTACCAGGCCCCGTTCGATGCGGAAGCTGCTCTGTACCAGGCCCACTGCAAACACCTGCAGCCCCGCTGGACGGAGTTTCCTGGACGGATCCTGGACGTGGGATTCCTGGGACGCTGGTGGGTTTTAAGTTTGAAAATGAAGGATCCGGACATCAACGAAGAGGAGTTCAAATATCTCCCCGGGCACCTCAGGACCATCTCGGCCAAGAGCCTCCGCTCGGAGGCCAATGAAAAACTCTTTGAGGAGAAGTACAAGCCTGTCATCCTGACGGAGGAGCAGATCGAGCAGGCGGAAAAGGAGCAGTCGCCTCACGCAGCCTGAAACTACTAATCGGGACAAAGCGATCGATCGTCCCTGAGAACCAGCAGAAAACGAAAATCTAGGGGAGGGCGGGGAGATGAAACGTGAAATAAATCCTGGAATGAAATACACTTGTGCGGATCTGAGCTAGCGCCGTGATCGTTAAAGCCCTGCAAATCTGCAGATACCTGCTTTACATCCGTGGGCACCTCGCAGCCCACGTTTGCAGACACGGATGTGGATACAGATGTTGTATCTAGAGCCCTGCAAATCTGTGGCGATCCGCTTGATAGCCCCGGGTATCTGCATCCGTGGATGCGAACGTGGATCTCTGTGACTCATGTAGGTGGGTACGAATGCAGATACAAATAGTAGATCTGCACAGGGCTCCAGTGATCGTCACGTTGACCTCTGAGCAGTTACTGGGATGAGATAGCCCCGGGCTCTCCTGAACTTGTGGTCGCCACGCTGGCCCGTGCCTGGCCTTTTAGCCTAAGGCTGGGTCACGTGAAGGGGCTGCATTCCTAAGGGAAGCCACTTCCTTGTGCTTTTAGATAAATTCGCAGCCGCCGCGTGGGTGGGTGACCTCAGTGGAGCAGTGTGCTAGTTGAACTGGCAGTGGGGATGCAGTAGGGGGTGCTCCCTCTTTGGGATCCCCTGGCTGCAGTGTCCCATCCCCTCCCCCAGCTATCCCAGGGGTCTGTCTTCTGACAGCGGCCAGTGCCCGGTGCTTCAGAAGTGACACAGAACAGGGCACTTAGTGAGTGCTCTGTTCCAGTCAGTCAGTGGCTTAGTGACACCCGGAGCATGGGGTTGTGGGTGTCCCTCCCATCCTCGCTAGCAGCCATGGATGGGCCTGTCCTCCATGGACTTATCTAATTATTTTCTAAACCCAGGTGTTCTTTTGGCCTTCATGACATCCCCTAGCAAGGAGTTCCGCAGGTTGACAGTGCATTGTGTGTAGAAATCCTTCTGTTTGTTTTCACTTTGCTGGCTATTAATTTCATTGGTTAGCGCCTAGCTCTTGTGTTATACAAAGAGGTAAACAATCACTTTCTCCACCCTGTGGCTTTATAGACCTCCGTCTTATCGCTGTTCTGAGTCAAACAGTCGCAGTCGGTTTGATCTTTCCTTGCATGGAAGCTGGTCCCGACCTCAGTCGCTTGTGTCACCCTTCTTGCCCCGGCTTCCATTTCTAATGCCTCTTTCCTGAGGTGGAATGAGTAGCCTGCACCCCGTCCTCCCGGTGGGGACATACCTGGTGGTTATATAGCGGCACTGTGATATCTCCTGTCGTCTGCTCTCTCTCCCCTAACGGCGCCTCACGTTCTTTTTGCCTTTGGGACGGCTGCTGCACATTGAGTGAATCTTTTCCGAAAACCGTCCTTGATGGCGCCCCAAACTCAATTTCTTGAATGGCAACAGCTAATTTAGACCCCACCAATGTACATGTCCAGTTGGGATTTTATTTTCCCGTCTGCATCACTTTTCAATTCTCTGCAGTGAGCTTCATCTGCCGGTTTGCCCACTCCCCGGGGGTGTGAGACCCTCCTTTTGGAGCTCTTTGCCATCCGCTTTGGATTGAACTCTCTGGAGTAGTTTTGTATCATCTGCAAACGTCGCCTCTCTGATTTATACAGCTCACTTATGCATCCAGTGACCCGCACGGCTCTCCTTACACGCCCCGGGGGACCTCGCTGTTTGCCACTGGCTCTTCTCAAAGCTGCCTGGAGGTCCGGAGCTGCTGATTTTGAGCTCTAGAACCACTGGTGACATGTTGCGTATGGCTCAGTGAGCACAGGCCAGCTGGTCTTCAGGAGACCAGGCCAGAGCAGGGTGGCAATGGAAGGGAGAGATCTGGTTCGGGTTTAGCAGTCCAGAGCTCACTCCCCGACAGTCCAGCTCTCTGTCAGGCTGCAGGAATAGCTGAGTCTGAGTCATGGGCCAAACCAGAAAACGCTGTGGGTGGATTAAAACCTTCCCTTGGACCCAAAACCCACATGTTTGGGTTTTACTTTATTGCATATTTTTAAAAAAAGAGTGAATGATACTGACGCTAATTTCTAACCAAACAGCCGTTGGGAATGGAAACGTGTATTAAAAACGCTGACGGGACGTGTTTCAATTTCTTAACGTTTTTTTTCCAACCAAACTGATTTGGTGACAGAATTGTAGGGTCCTAGCAACATGAAAATTGTTTCTGTTGATCCAAATCTGCATTTGTACATTGCTGGGGGCGGTAGAAAAAGAAAGGGCCAGACACGTTTCACCCAGCTCTGGTTCTCGCACGAGAAGTGGAACCTTTTCTCGCTGGCGCCTAAAGAAGCAGCAGAGGGCACCAGAGAACGAAGGGAAAACTCCCAGGCGCTGCTGCTACCGCGCCGTTCTCGTGGGCAGACGCCACGGGCCGGAGCCTCCAGTCCAGAGAGCAACAGGACGGGACAACCCGCCCATCCCTTTTCTGGGCAAGGCGGTTGGGGGGGGGGGATGAGAGCGTGGCTACGCAGGCCATGCGGCCTGTTCTGCGGCTGGGCTGCCACGGGGAGGGTGTGCCCGGGCGCACGTTGGGCTCTTACTAATTCCCTCCTGACGATTGATTTCACCTATTTAATAAGTGACCAAGCCGCTGCAGGGGCCGGCGTCTGAAGGGCTCCTCTTTGATGGACCCTGAGCTGGGCTGGCTTTTGGTTCTCTGAAAGCCCCTTTAGACCCTCTGGTAATCCCTGCTGGAAAGGGGCCTTCCCGGCTGGGGTGGAATTGGCACAAGGGCTCTGCACCCGCCCCGGCATGGAGGAGCAAACCAGACTAGCTGCACTGCGGCTGTTCACTGCTTCCCAGGGGCCAGGCAACCCCAGGATGTAGGCGCATGAAGGGAACTTAACGCCACCAAACGCCATCCCAACTGTACATCGCAAAGGAGGGGGATGTTGGAGCCGCTGTGGAGTTCTCTGAAAACATCCCCTCCGTGGGCAGCGGCCGTCAGGACCGGGATGTTGGGACTCATTAAGGCTGGAGGCTAAGACGAAGAATCTCTTATTGGCTCTGTATAAATCCAAGGGATGCCCACAGCTTGGTTACTATGTGCAGCTGTGATCACCTCATCACAGAAAAGATCTCTTGGCTTGGAAAAGGTTCAGAAAAGGGCAACAACAAAGATGAGGGGTTTGGAAGGGCTGCCATATAAGGAGAGATGAGTAAGACCTGGGACTTTTCAGCTGGGAACAGAGCTGACTAAGGAGATACGGTGGAGGTCTATATAATCATGAGTAGTGCGGAAAAAGTGAATCATTATTTACTCCTTCCCATGACACAAGAACGGGGGGTCACCAAAAGAAGGGGATAGATAGCAGATTAAAACAAACACAGGGCGGTATTTCTTCACGCAATGCACAGTCAAGCTGTGGAACTCCTTGCCAGAGGACGTCGTGAAATCCAAAACTTTACCGAGTTCCAGAAAGAACGAGATACGTTCATGGTGGATGAGCAGGGGCAGTACCAGCCGTTCTAGGGTCGCCGGGATGGGCGTGGGTGGTGTGCCTAGCTTCTGTCGGAAGCACGTGAGCTGCTGCAGGGGACCTGGCGGGGGACCCGACCCATTTCCCAGCCTGGTCTGTGGATTCCTCCCATGCAGCTCTTCAGGCAGTGGGATGGAGGACGATGTGGGCAAGGAGGTCGGCAGGCGAGGGGAGCATCCGACCTCGACAGCCCCGAGCTTTTTATAAGGTGGGAGCCAGTCCCCTCCTCCCGAGGCCTCGCGGCTGGGCCCTGAAGGCAGGGAGGGCCTTTCTGGTGAGTCCGGCAAGTGGTTGAAGGCAACTGGGTGTGATCTGTGGAGGCCAGTCTGCTGGTGGGGGCAGCAGCGAGAGGTGGCCCCCTCCCCCAGCTGCTCAGCAAGCCCAGATCCAAAGGTGAGAACGTAATCGGGGAGGGGCTGCTCGGGGATCAGATGCAACCCGCCCGCACGGGCAGGGCCGGGGAAGCGCGGGGACAAACGGGGTGACAGGCCCTGCGGGCAGAGCGCGGGGCAGGCCAGCGAGCTGGGGACAGGAGACACAGGAGAACATCGTGAGTGTCGGGTGAGCCACTGAGCGCCTGGGAGACTCCCAATGCACAGACACGGGGCTTCCTGCAGCCGGGGGGCCAGTGCTCTGGCCCCCACAAGTCCCCGAGCCTCGGTGCCCCCAGCAGGGCACCTGCCGAGTTGGGTGTGAGTGATGGGTCTTTTTATCCGTCTTGTGCTTCCCCCGTGGGGGCCAGCGCGGGGAAGGGTCTTGCTTTGGGTTTCGTCTTCTCACTTGGCTGCGAATTTCTCCGGGGCTCAGTGGCCCTGCCTTAAAGCAGCAGAGTTAGCGATGGAGGAGCTCCACTGAGTCCCTCCTCCCCCCCGTCGGGGCTCCGATTTCTCCTCCGCGCCCGTTTGCTGAACCCCCAGGTCACAGAGCCCCGAAGGTCGAGGCTTGGAATGGGAGCAGTCGCCGGGTGCCGGGTTCTCGCTGGACATCAGGGTCTGGGCGCTTGTCAGAGCTGGCTGGAGCACGGCCGAGGATTCCACGGTAACTCCGCGGGGGAGCCACGGCCACTAGCTGCAGCCAGGCACCCGGCTCCTTGGGGTGGGGGTGGGGGCAAAACAGTGGAGCCAAACCCTCGCTGCAGCCTCAGTTTCCTTCTGCTGCTTTTGGCCAACGTTCCTGTTCACAACGCGAAGGCCACGCCTGCGGGAGGCTTTCCTGGCTCCCCTTTCCGCCTGGCCCGGCGGGAGCAAAGCTGCTGGGTGTGCCGGTGTAGCCGGCGTCTGCTTGAACGGGGGCAGATCGTGGCTCGTAGCAGCACTACGGGACCATATGCAGCCCCATGGCCCATGGACAGCAACGGCACGGAGCGCTGCTTTGATCATCTCCAGCGACGCGCCGAGGCTGGATTTGTCCAACAAGGTCCTGTCGACTCACTCGCTCGATTCAGAGCCGGACCGTCCAGACCTGGGGCCTGTTCCCACCGGACTGGGCTTTGCCAGCTCCCTTGTTCTCACGCTCCCCAGCTCTCCCGTAAGTTAGCGCAAGCAAGGCCCGGATGGCGTGTTCCCTTCCCACCATTCTTCCCCTGCCCCCTGGCTATGATTTGCTCGGCGCACGAAGGTGATTTGAACAGTCTAGATTGTCAAGGAGACAGCGGCCCTGTTGCTGGTAACTGCAGTCAGGCCAGCTTGTCTCCTGGCAAAAAGAGGGGGAAGGAATTAATTTAGCGGCGCGCCCGGGAACTGTGGACGCTGCTGGCTTTTTGGTGGAAAGTCTCTTACATTGTCACCCATTAACACAGCTCCCATCCTTTTTTATACCGCGGACCGGCACGCCCCGTCAAAAACTTCCAGCAGACTGCCACGCACACAATTGCATATTCATGGTGGTGATTAATGATGTGCATATTTACATATTCACTGGTCATTAGTTTTCAGCAGTCAGGTGTTATTTTACATTGCATCTGTGCACACACAGTACTGGGCAGTGTAACAGGTTTTGTTGATTATTATCCCCCCCATAAGTAGTATTCAAGAATTGCACAACAGAACCAAAAGAGGGACGGTGCGTTCTTGTCAGAAACCCTCACTGGTGGGGCAGGATGGGGCAGGGGGCTCTCAGCCGGGGAAGAATGAACGACAGGGATGGATGTGCGACGGCTTCGGGGATGCTGGGCTGGGGGAGTCGTGTGACCTTTAGCCGAGGAATAAAGACGGCGAACTCTTGAGCTGCGATGCCGAGACACCGGGCAGCTCTGTACAAAATGCAGGTGTAGGGACAATGCAAAGAGACGTTCCGTGGGTGCCAGAATCAAGGATGTGACTTGCTTTTGGGACCCCTTGAACCCTGCGGACCTGGCCGTTGTGACGTGACTCGGCTGGACCAGAGACACGGTGCTCCCGTTCCGGCGCCGACTCTCGAGGGGCCGTAGACACCAGCTGTTCCGGGCGAAACGGTGGTTTGGGCTGAAGGCGCGGCGCAGTCTACGGCCCCCGCTGCAGAGCGATGTGGATGTTTAGGGGAGGCGATGTCCCGCCTGGCAGACCTTTGGCAGCTGTCTCATCCAGAGGACGGATTGGAGCAGCCGCCACAGGCCCTGCGGTTTTGGGGGGCCCCCCGAGCTGTCCTATAGACGGGAGGGGCCCAGGGCGTGACAGGGGCCTGGTGTGGCAGCAGCAGAATTCGCCTCCCCTCCACGCTCACCACACGGGCGGTGGGACCTGGAGCTGCAAAGGGGGGGGCGGGGAAGGTGACCCCTGCTGCCGCCTGCCCCCATGTCACCCGGGCCGTGTGGCTGGGGCAGGGGTATGGCCTGTGGAGGGTTGTCTTGGGAGCATGGGGGGTGCCCCCCTGGGGCCGACCCTGACCTTTGCATGCCCGGGGAGAAGGCTGCCCTGGAGGGTCGCAGAAGCCCTGAGGACAGCCCGGGGCGGGGGGGGGGGGTGCGAGGTGCGAGGTGGGGGAGACCAAACTCAAAGGATCTTTGTGTCCCTCTCTGTGCGTTCGGGGTGGGGGAGGGGAAGGCGACCAGGTTTAAATGGAAACAGACAGCTGGGCGGCCCCCTTCCTCTGGAGAGGAGCGTGGTCAGCTGACCCCTCCTCCCTGCCCCACAGCTCCCCCCACGCCCCTCGGGCTCCGTTAGTAACGCCAACAGGGAATGCTCCTTACAGGAGGAGCAGGCTGCTGCCCCGTGGAACGCCAGGCCCTGCCTCCCGTTGGTACCTGGGCTGCAGGCCGGCCCGTCTCTCGCAAGGTGCCACGTGGCCGCTGAGACGTGGGGCACGGAATCCGAGCGAACCCGCAGGCTACCGACGGGGCGGGATGGCGACTGGGATGCTCAGAAGCGCTCAGGCGTCCCGCTGACTGGGCCGCCTCGTGCTACAGGAATGCAAACAAGTGCCAAAAGTCCCGGTTCCCTAGGGTGGCAGGAGCCTCACGCCCAGGTGGTTTGGGTGCCCGAGGCCCTTGCAGTTGGGCATTTTTGAAAATGCTTAGCCTTCGTCTTTCACGGACTTTCCGACACGACGGTGAAACGCGGCTGATCCGAGTGCCGGTTGGTTTGCAGCAAGCTCTCTGGCCTGCAGCCTCTCTCCCCCACTGCAAAGCACAGCCCCTGGGGCCGAGCCGCCTCGCAGGCCGCTGGCAGGAGCCGTCCAGGGTGGGGGCTTTTCTCCACAAACCTCACCGGGCGCCCGACAGGGCGAGGTGCGGGAAGCGCCCGCCGAGAGGCATTGCCCCCTGTGGGTGCCGACGCGGGGAGCCCCGGGGCGAGCTGGCCGCGTTACTCGCTGTGCAGCTGGTGCTGCTCGCATGGCTCTTGGGAACGCCAGCGGAGGGACGCGTGGGAGAGTTTCGCCCTGAAGGGCGGGGGCCCGTTAGCTGGCGGGGAACGTCTGGACGCACAAGTTGTCTTCTCCCACTCGCGTTGCCCCGACAACGGCTGGTTCCTTCTCTGACGCCCGTCGGGGCGCGTTCCGCAGAGCGTCCGGGGCGCCGGGAGACGGCGTTTTTCTTTGAACTCGCTCGACTCTTACTGCAAACCTCTGAGCGTCGACGTCTACTCTTCCTCATTGGCCGTTTCCCTTACGCAGCGGCAATCGCCATCCACGCCAGCACACTGCGCTGTCGGGCCTGCCATCGGGGGGACGGGAGCAGGGAGTCCCAAGGGCCCGGGGCTTCTAGCCGCTGCCGCTATCACAGGAGAGGTGGCAGCTGGAGCACCATGGGGACGGGGGTGGCGCTGCGCACTGCCTCATCCCCACACCGTCCCCCTGAGGTTCTGCCCCTTCTCCCCGCCTTGCCCAGGGCCCTGCCAAGTCTGTCAGCCCCCTGCTCTTTCTGTAGAGACACCCTGGCTATGTGCCCTGTAGCCTGAAGCCTTGACCACAATGCTCGCCGGGCCCGCTGTGTGCTGTGCTGGTTCTGCGCAGGCAGCCTCCTCTGCAGAGTCTGGGGGAGCCCCCAGAGATCGCACAATCAGATCCGGGACGAAGGCCCCGGGCCGGGTTTATTGTCAGCAAAGCGCAGCAATAGCTGCAGGGGTCAGAGGACTCCAGCCCCATGAAGAACGTGGTCGAATCTCCACAGCCCCCTCGGCTGCTCGAGGGCAACCCCCTTCTGACACGTTTTTATACTCGACCGCGGACACGTTCCACGTCACGCCAGACAGAGCAGGGCGCTACCCTCGGACGGACTCAGCTACCGCTCGCTAACGCTATCGGGCGTCCCGAGCTCGGGTCCGGTTGTCCGTGGGGAGTGTGCTGGCACCGACATGGCTCCTCACGAGGCGTCCTGGTGCCCCCCTCTGGGATGCGTTTATGGCCGGGGCCTCTTACCTTTGAGGTCTGAGTGTTCCTGCAACATCAGCCCGGTTTGTGCCATGTTCTGTGAGCAGGGCTGGCCTCTTGCTCGTGGCTTCACTTGGCTTTATGTTAGCAAAGTCTTGGCTGTTGGTCTCAAACCAGGCCTGTGCTTATGTCGTAGGCCCTCATCTTCCTCCGCATGCATGTGTGTCCGTGTTAGAACGAACACAGGCAGGAGACTGCCACAGGACAGCTCGTGGGCGTTAACGTTGCAGGCGAACCCAGCCGCCGCTCCGCAACAGACAGGCAAGAGAGGGAATACAAGAGTTGGTGTTGCCAACTCGCATCTACCGAATGCAAGTTTCAGGATATGTGGTGTGTTTCTGTAAGGCCCAGCTGCCCGAGTCATGGCATTTATGTGGAATGCTCCACTTTAATGGAACACAAGCAAGTCTCGGGCCTTCGTGGCGACACAGCCACGCTTGAGAACGCAGAAGGGAAGAGGAGAAGGGAAGCTGCGGCAGACAGAAGCCTGGCGCACTTCCTGCGTCACCTAATTTTAACACCTTGTTTCTGTCGTGCTAACGGCGTAAGACCCAGTCTTTCCTTGGAGCTGAATCCACACCAGGTGCAATTCCATTGGCGGGAGCGTGGCCTGCGTGCTCACGACCTCAGACCACTCGAACAGGCAGCGGGTTGCTTGGACAGCGCGCTTGCTTCCTCCGCGGCCCTCGTGGGATCGCTGACTCATTTTAAAGCTGCACAGAGAGAGCAAAATGTGTCCCTGACGAGGACCCTGGACTTCTAATTCTAAGTTCTGCTGGGAATTACAATGAGGTTCCCACTCTGTCTGCTTGGACAGTATTTCTGAGCTCTCGGCCCGCCTCCCAGCTCTACCCCTCTGGGTGCAGAAGCGGGGAAAAGAGAGAGGGGATTTGTGAGTCATCCCGTGTACGCCTTCCTTACCGGCCCCTGCCGGCGGTGTGGCTCCCGCTCCGGGGGAGCAGACAAAGCCGAGGGCACGCCTGGCTTTCCAGCAAAGACGAGAGCTGGTGGCATTTCCCACAGCTAGAGGTCGTCCCCGTGCGCTACACTTAGCACGGACACTGCAAACTGCCGCTCCCGAGTTCGGTGCCAGCGGCGCCGCCACGGCGAGTGTAGCCGTGAGCCTTCGTGGGCGTCACTCGCGTAAGGACCAGCAGACACTGAGTCCTGCCGCCGGCGCGGCGGATTTCCATGATCTCTGCGGTCCAGGTCCCTCCCAGGCCTGTTTCTGTTGTTGGACGGGCCGAGTTTCAAACTGGTTCCAGCCTCCCTGCTTTCTGTCTGTCAGAGCATGAATCTTCCCGGTTTGGGCGCTGGGTGCAGGCTCTGGACTGGAGCGGGGGATTGGGGGGCATGATGGGGGCAGGCTCTGGGAAGGGGTTTGGGTGCAGGAGGGGCGAGGGGTGGCGCTCTAGGGGCCTTGGTGCAGCTCAGGGTCTGGAGTGCAGGCTCTGTGACGGAAGGTGGGGCAGATGGGCGTCTAGCCTGGGTAGGGGCGGGCAGTCTGGGTGCAGGCTCTGGAGGGGCGGGGTGCCACACATGGGGGTACCCCCTGTGGCTATGGCTACTGGGGGAGCAGGGGTGGCAAGCAGCATGGACAGGCCAGGCTGTGCCTCTTGCAAGAGTCCGTGAGGCCCCCCCCCCCCAGCCGTTTGCCAGCCCCAGCTCAGGTAGGCAGATCCTCTTGGGGGGGCTGCGCCGCCCAGTGCTAAGGCTGCGCCATCTGCTTTGGGGCAGGGGGAGCCATGTGCAGCCCCACTGGCACCCTGGGGTGGGGGGTGTCACTGACCAACACTCTGGACCTGGAGGCCTGTGGGCAGTCCGGGGTTGGGGCAGCTCTCTGGGGGGCGGGGTCCCAGGCGGGAGGGCCAGGCTGGGGCTCGCCTCCGGTCACTTGACTCAGACTCTGCTCCTACTCCCCGTAACCCCACCCTGACTCCCTGACCCCAGCCGCCCAGTTCCAGGGCTCTCGGCCAATTCCCGGGCTGGGCCGCCCTTCTGCCGACGGCGCCTCCCTCGTGGCCTGGCCAGGAACCCAAACTGGCTTTGAGCTTGAAGGGGCCACACGGGTTTGTGGTGAACCCTCGATCTGGGATGTGGAAAACAAATGTAACAAACTGCAAGATTGAACTGGGAAGCGTGGCAGCTGTGGGAGGGGCCGAGGAACCGGTTTTGAACCCATCGTGAGATTTGTTGATAGTGCATTCTCCAGCCTGCACAATTACAATCTGCTGGTGAAATATCACACTTAGCAAAACAGCATTGTCCGGCTTGCGAATGTTAACGGTGAATTCTCACAGCCCCCGGGAGACTGGGATATCCCCACCATAGAACACTAGGACTGGAGGGGCCTCGAGTCCAGTCCCCTGCCCCCATGGCAGGACCCAGCCCTGCCTAGACCAGGGGTTCTCAACCTTTTTTGGTCCCCAGACCCCCTTGGCTTTCAGTAACCCTTCCCCTACCCCCTATTCAATAGGAAAGGAAATAAATTCTAGACTCTGGAATCCACAACTTTTTTTCACTAACACTACGACTTTTGGAATATTTCAATTAGGATCATCTAGTTATTTTCCAATTATTCCCTGTCCCCTCTTGACAAGCTTTGTGTACCCCAGGCTGGGAACCCCTGGTCTAGACCATCCCTGATAGCCATTTATCTCACCTGCTCTTAAATCTCTCCAGAGATGGGGATTCCACAACCTCCCTGGGCAATTTATCCCAGTGTTTGACTAACCTGACAGGTAGGAAGTTTTTCCTAATGTCCAACCTAAACCTCCCTTGCTGCAGTTTAAGCCCATTGCTGCTTGTTCTATCCTCAGAGGCCAAGATGAACAAGTTTTCTCCCCCCTCCTTGTGACACCCTTTTAGATTCCTGAAAATGACTATCATGTCCCCCCTCAGTCTTCTCTCTTCTAAACTAAACAAGCCCAGTTCTTTCAGTCTTCCCTCATAGCTCATGTTCTCTAGACATTTAATCATTCTTGTTGCTCTTCTCTGGACCCTCTCCAATTTCTCCACATCTTTCTTGAAATGTGGTGCCCAGAACTGAACACAAGACTCCAGCTGAGGCCTGACCAGCGCAGAGCAGAGCGGGAGAATGACTTCTCGTGTCTGGCTCACAACACACCTGTTAATGCAGCCCAGAATCACGTTTGCTTTTTGTACAACAGCATCACCCTGTTGATTCATATTTAGCTTTTGGTTCACTCTGACCCCAAGATCCCTTTCTGCAGGGCTCCTTCCTAGACAGTCGCTTCCCATTCTGTGTGTGTGTGTGAAAGGGATTGGTCCTTCCTAAGTGGAGCACTTGGCATTTGTCATTATTAAACTTCATCCTGTTTACCTCTGACCATTCATCCTCAGGTCACGAAGATGGAGAAGCGAAGGTCCATCTCTTCAACAGGGCCATTCATTCTGACTAGCTCCGGCTTTGTGTAACTAACCTAATACCGTGTAAGCCTGATTTTTCTGAACCCCAGAACTGCAAGACGGGCTCAACCCCAAGCTCCATCTTGTCCCATCCACCACCTTTGCCAGCAACCAGCGTTAGAGCGTCAAAGGCAGGTGTGAGAACCGTGCGGTGAAATAGTCGCCCCTCTGCATTAGGCTCCCTATGAATCAGCAGCAGCAGCTGTTTCAAACAGGGATAGCTCAGTGGTTTGAGCCTTAGCCTGCTAAACCCAGAGCTGTGAGTTCAGCCCTTGAGGGGGCTATTTAGGGACCTGGGGCAAATCTGTGAGTGCAGGGGACAGGACCTGATGACTCCTCAAGGTCCCTTCCAGCTCTATGAGAGAGGTATCGCTCCATATAGTATAAACCCAAAACGTGAGAGTGAATGGCCCTTCTGTGATGCTGTGTAGTCTTGTCCATATCTGTGTCCAATCCCCTTTCGAAACAGCCGAGATTCTTGGCCTTTGTGACTTCCTCTGGCACGATTCCACTGCTTGATTGTGATTTTTTTTCTGTTTCTGTGCTTGCCACCTACTACTGAGCAGTGACAGCTCTGAGTAAAGGGGGGGAGACACCTTGAAAAGTCAGGCCTCCTCTCAAGTTGGGCACCCCAAAATTGAAGCACTTAAAACAGACCCCGATCCTGCTATTCATTGTGCCCTCAGAGCCCCGTCACTTCCTAGATTCTTAGGGCTCGACAGTACTGGGACGATCCTCTAGTCTGAGCCTCCTAACCCTGGCCAAAAAACTGGGCTGTGTCTGCATCTAGTCTACGGCTTATTAGAGAGAGTAAAGCTCTTAGAAAGACATCCTGTCTTGGATTAGTCAGAGAGTTTAAGGCCAGAAGGGCCTATTAGATGGTTCAATCTGATCTCCCCATTCACCCCGTTATCTCGTGTCTGGCTACAGTATGTGCTTTGGAAGCTTGTCCCAGCAGTGAATCTCCCCCGTTGTTCAAACACATGTTGCCTGATTTCTGACTGCGTTCCAACGACTAGTCACCGTCATTGTTACAAAGGCACGTGCCCTTTCCAGGCTGCGTGTGCCTGGCCTCCGTGTCCCAGCGCTGGCTCTCACGGCTCTCGGAGATGGATCCTCCCCCGGGCAGTGCGTGGCGGTGAACGTCGTTAGCCCGTTGCGGGCAGGGCTGGTTCCCAGGGCATCAGTGATCCAGGTGGTTCTGTCCCGACCTCGTTCCCATGTTTCAGTCTCCTTGGACGTATGGATGCTGGCACCGGGCATAATATTCCCAAAATGGTCTCACTCGGGTCTAAACCCAATTTACCATAGGGCCAGTGCTGCGTCCTCCGCTCTCCGGCGGGGCGTCTCTGTGCATCCCCCTTGTGCATCACTGAGCCTCACCTGCCAGCCCCCCCCGTGCACCCCCAGCCCTGCCTGCCACGGCTGAGCGGTTTAATGCCCCCGGGGGCCCCGTGCCACTATCAGTAGTGCAGCAGGGTAGAGCAGCTGCTGGCTGCTGGCTTGGGGCGGCTGCTGTGGCCCCGGGGAGGGGAAGCACTCCACAGAGCCACCCCATCCATAGGACAGTTCCAGGCAGCTGTCCCGAGCCCTGCACTTTGAGGGGCCCCGTGGCAGCCACCCCAACCGTCCTATGGCCGAGACAGGCCCCATACTCCGATTAGCCCCCGGGGCAGGCTGGGGCTGGCAGCAGGGGGCAGCCCCCCCCGCCCTCCACACACTTACCACAGCAGCGGGAGCTGGAGGGAAGCGGAGCTACACAGCCGCCTGCTCCACTCTGCCCCCACCCCCCAAGCCAGCCTGCGCAGCGGCTGCTTCCCGCCACTGCGGTGAAACGGGGCGACCGGGCTGGCGTGGGAGATGGCGCTGCAGCAAAGGATCTGCTGCCCTACAATAGCTCCTGCTGCTGCAGGGACCCAACCGTTACTGCTGCCCCGTGCCAGGCCCCCTGGTAATCCCCAAGGTCATGTCCCTCAGGGAAGGGGCACGATGGGGGGTGGGAATAGGCGGGGCGGGGCAGAGCAGGGGCTGGAACTGGGGGGAGGGTTTGGACACCTGTCCCCCTTCCCCGCCGGGCCACAGGGACTCATGTGCTAGCTGCATTGTGGAACTGCTCTGCAATGTTCCCTCTAATTTTTTCCATCCATGTGCAGAATAAATTTTATTTTATTACGTGCACTGAGGCATGTACATATGTGCACCGCCAATAGAAACACAGGCTGCTGGCTATGGTTGTTCTGCCAGTCAGCTGGGTGGCACCTGAATCTCTCCAATGATTGGCTGCCTGAGTGCTCAGCTTACAGGGAACGCTGCTGCTCGGGCCGTGGGTTTGAGACCCCTGGTGCCATGGAGAGAGCTAGTACCACCTCCTTATTCCTAGTTTATTTCTTAGCTACTGCCTCACACTGGCAGCCAAAGCTCAGTTGGTTTCACTCTCCACCATGAACCCTAAGCCCTCCTCTGAGTTGCTGCTTTTGAGAGCACACGCCCATGTCTTACAAGCACGACCCTCGTTCTTACTTGGCAGCCGTGCGCGCTTTGCTGTCTTCATCGTAAAGGTGTCACTCCGACTGCAAGAGAGGAAAGCGGCTTTGAATGACAGTCAAAGAATTCCTGCCAACTGCAGCCTAGAAAAATGAAGCCTGATTCCCCCCACAGATATCTTCCCTGAATCTGTAAATCCCCATTTGCATCTTCCCCGCCTTTATTTATTCCTGCCACTGGGCAGTGCAAGAGAAGGGAGCGGGGGTGGGGGGTAGGGGGAGCACGTCCACATTGCAAGCTGAGGTGTGATTACCGCATGGCTAGACATACCCAAGCTAATTTAGCTGCAGTAGCATGCAGGGCCGTCCTTACCCATATGCAGAATACAAATTTGGGGCACCCCTGGGTCTTAACGTCCACTCGCCTGCCTCTTCCTATCCCAGTTCTGCGGCTCCGCTTCCTTCGGGGAGGATCTAGCTGACTTCAAAGTGACACGGCCTGCCAAGCCACGAGCAGCACCTGACCCTGGGACGGAGCCACGCCGGCGGGAATGAAGCCTCTACTCTCCGTTTCTGAATTCACCGTGGTACTCGACAGGACCTGAGTTTACAATTGGCTGTAAGGTATTGCACCGCGGTGTCGCTGGAGACGAGCAAATCGCAGCTCTAAAAAACTGCCCCCGTAGGACACAGAGGCACCAGTTTAATGGTACCGTGTAGGGCCCCTAAATCCTACGGACAGCCCTGGCAGCATGTCTAAAAATAGCAACAGGGGTTTCAGTGCAAGACAAGCACAGCCGGGACCCTGAGTCCACACACAGCCCATGCCAGTGTGTTTAGACTGTCATGGATGTGTCTACCCATGCTGCAATCACACAGTTGTGTTGTCACTTGCTGAGATTCTGGGTTCTAGTGTCCGCTCTGCCACCAACCAGCTGACTGGCCTTGGGCACATTGCTGCCTCGCTGCCTCAGTTTACACCTCCGCCACGTGTTTTGTAGATGGAAAGCATCACATGAAGGTATCTGTGTTAATGCTGCATTGCTTCTGCTAGACACTATTAGCATTCAAACTCCATGGTGGTGGTGAAAGACAGAGGAGGGGAAAAAATCAATAAGCAATAAACATGTGGGGCTGACTGTTGCTCTACATGAATTTCCTACCAACAGCACCTCTCTGGCACCAGCGACTAGCAGGCAAGAAAATGCAAATCATTCCCCCTCAGTCTGCCGCTTTCCCTGATTTATGCTCATTTAATACAAGTAGGATTTACAGATTTTCCTCTTGTTTTTACCCGGAGCAAGCACTCAATTTCTTTTTGCAGAATAACAAAAGAAAATCATCTTTGGTGTGTAACAAGAGAAATCAATTGTCCGCTTTGCTGCAGTTACAATTAATTTTTTTGGGGGGGAGAGTAATAATGCAGCATTCTGAGCATGTACTGCTGTAAAGCTCAATTAATAATGTGCATGTTAATTGAAGCTTAATAATATCAATGCTTCTCGAGGAATGAACGTGAGGAGGAAAAGCCTGAATAAGTCATTTATGCCTGTATAAGAGCAGTCTCTTAAGGTGGAACACTCAAGCTGCAGGGTGGAATAAGCAAGTTCTAGGCATCGGCCACGCTGGGCTGAGAGGCAGACAACTGTTCAACTAGCTGGCACAGAATGAATAAGGAGCACTCATATTTACAGATGCGTTCTTTAGTTAATAGCAGCCATCCCTCAGGGATCCGGCAGGCATTCTGAATTTGATAGGGGGGTCCCTTCACCCACCACTGCAAGGCAGGCACTGCCCGACCCCAGCCTGCCAATAAAATGGCCCCTTTTGTAACTTTGTCCTTTGTGTTGTGTGTAGAGCAGTTGAGAAGGGAGACTTCGGAAAGCGGAGAGACAAGCCCAATGTCCACACCCCCAGTGGGGGAGAGAGAAACGCGCCCTTAAGAAATACGGCTGATTTTTAGATTGAAGTTGCGCTACTCTCAGGATTCATTTCAACCACATTATAAATCCATGCTCAATCTTGGCCATTTTATGTAAGAATGGAGAGGCCTAAGCGGAGAGAGCTAAAAGCCTCACAAGTGTCCACTGTTCAGTGGCCTCACTCTTCGGCAAGAGGGGAGGAGCGGTGAAAGAAAGGAAATAAGGAGAAGCAGTAGCAGCGGGAAAGACGTCCGGAGACAATATCCCCTTTCTGAACAAAATACACCTGTGATTCAGCTGTCCTCTCCTCAAAGCTGGTCCCCTGCCTCCCTCTCCCGCCCCCGCCATTTCTCATGGCCTCTTTTCCCTCCTTTCTGTTCAGATCACTCCTCTCTGCTTCCCTTTCCCACTGTGCTGCTCCAAAGGGGAGGCATGGCAGTGGTAGGAAGGGTTGTTTGTGCTCCTTCTGTTCCAAGAGCCATAGCTGACAATGCCCACGAGGTGTAGCAAAATCACCCCAGCAGCCACGTCAATCCACGCTTCCGCTCCATGCCCAACCCTCACGTGGCCGGAGGCAGAACTCCCTTTCTTTCCATCCGCCATGACCGCCAACACGTGGGCCTCCACCCGTAAGGGCCCTAGAAGCCCAGCAGCCTTTATGGGACTCCACTGAGGCACCGCTGCCCGTTTCCCTCACTTCCAGCTCACTGTACATGCATTCAAATGACACTGTAGCGTGCTACATAAACAGCGGTCACTCTTAAATGCTCACGTTTCCCACAAAGAGGTTACATTCCGAAAGCTTTTGCCATGGAAAGGCCTAGGCGTGGTGTGTGTGGGGGGGGGGGGGGAAGGGGGGGCATTGTTCAGATGTGTGTGTGTGTTCCAGATTCCTACTCCGGGCAAGGAATCCACGTGGCTGGGCACTCATTTAAAAAAACAAAACAAAACTAGATGGCAAGAGACATGAGAAAATGGAGACCAGGAAAATCCATCCTACCACCTACCCTGACATGAATTTTTGCTTCTAAGAGCTTAAAATTGAGCTCAGGGGACAGATTTTTCATGGTGCTCAGCTTCCAGGTGTCAGCTAGTATAGGTTACAGGAGCCCCTTGGGGCTGGGAAGAGAATCAGGGGCCACAACTAGCCCCCAACACCATATGTTAACTGTAACAGAGAAGATAGGCCTAGATTTTGTGGGAGAGGGAAACTGTCTCTATTTTGTCACCGGCACATGCAACTTACTCCACTGATCACATTTCCACTGAGAAATTTGTTGACATGAAGGATCTAACCCCTTTGGAGGTACCACTATTTCCTCTGACTCTGTTAGCTCTCGCATACTAACAGTGTCAGGATAGGGCAATAGTTGGATTTCTCCTCTAAATAAGTGCCGTGTTGCTGCAAAGACTACATTTAGATGACTCCTACAGTTTAGAAGCCGGCCACCAACACTGGCCATGTTTATGTCTTCTGGCCCATTATGCAGATCTAAATTCCCCTGAGGTTTCAACTATATATATATATATATAGGGTTTCTTATGTCCTGCCCTAAACTATTATGTGGAATTTTGGCATGTTGCTAAACAGAGGCTACATTCTGCCCCAGATGTAGTTGGAAGCATTCCTATGTACCTTGCAAAATGTGGGGCTGCTTAGTGTATATTTATAAAGTGCTTTGAGAGCCTTGGAAGAGAGGGTCTGCAGAAGGCCACCGGATTTTTTAGGCGAGGACACACCGTTTTTTGACTGTCACATTACTTAGTGTGCTGAGATAGCCCCTCTCACAGGATGCTGCAAATAACGAGTGGATGACTGGAAAGGGAAGAGACAAGGCATCACTATGGCATTTTTCATACTGAAAAAGAATGGGACAGATCAAGAGAATCCCAGATGTTAATGCTGGCAAAGATCTGTTAGATTATCTAATCCATCTGTTCTACTGTTCATTTCACTTGATAACTGCCCAGTTTTGTTCATTCCTTCTGAAGCATCTGGTACTGGCGCTGTTTGAAGACAGGATACTGGATTCGAAGGGCCATTGATCTGACCCAGTATGCCCATTCTTATCCAAGATCTCTCCTTAAAAGGTCTCTTTTCAAAGATTTGGTCCAATCCCAAACAATAGAGCTTCCATAATTCCTCAAGGGATCATTCCACAGTCCACCACATTTCCTTCCCAGGGAACGCTCCAAGAGTTTCGTCCTAAAGTTCTCATTGCTTCATTCATCCCATTCCTGCTAGATGGTCTCCCGCCGGGCCCCTTCCATCAACACCACTAAACTTGCTTCACTGAACATGATGGCTTATTGACACAGGCTGGCTACATCTAGACTGGCCCCTTCTCCGGAAGAGGCATGCAAAGCAGGCAAGTCAGAATAGGGAAATCCGCAGGGGATTTAAATATCCCTCGCGGGATTTAAATAAACCTGGCCGCCGCTTTTTTCCCAGCTTGGGGAAAAGCCGGAAAAGAGCGTCTAGACTGGCGCGATCCTCCGGAATAAAGCCCTTTTCAGGAGGATCTCTTATTCCTACTTGCAAGTATTCTGACTTCCCTGCTTTGCATGCCTCTTCCGGAGAAGGGGCCAGTCTAGACGTAGCCGCTATGTCTACACTACAGAGATTTTGCAGAAAAACAGCTGTTTTTCCGCAAAAACTCACAGAGCGTGCACACTTCAAGTGCTTTTTTGTGCAAGTAAATCGAAAGATCAGAGGGGTTTTTGCACAACTGGTAATCCTCATTCTATGAGGAAGAATGCCTTATTGCACAAGAGCTGTAGCACAAAAAGGTGTACGTGGACAGGAAAGAGGGCTTTTTTGCACAAGAAAAGGGAGGAGGAAAAAGCACAGGTGCCCTGGTGGCAATCCTGTCCATAGCAATCACTGCTTACTTGCAAGAGAGCATCCAGGCAGTCTGGACGCTCTCTTTCGCAAAAGTGCATTGCTTTTTTGATGCACTTTTGCAGTGTGGACACTGTCTTGCGCAAGAAGCCTACACTGTCTTCCGACAAAAACTTCTTGCACAAAAAGCCTGCAGTGTAGACATAGAAGAAAACCCCTTTTTCCTCCAGACTGCATGAGAGACCTGACAGTGATGGGCAGCCTGTGGGTCATATGCAGCCCATCAGGGCTCTATGTGTGGCCCCTAGGACATTGTGTTTGGTGTTGCTCATGTGCAAGGTTGCCAGATTCTGCCGGCATAGTTTTTTCTCTATTGGGATGACCAAAGTCGCACATTTAAAGCAAGGGCGAGATAAGGTGCATGCTGATTGCACATAACATTGACAGTGAGCGCTATGAACATCCAATCATCCAATCCAAGCGCTGCTGCGGTTCATTCGGCACACCTCCTAAATTCTAGGTACGCAGTTAGCAAAAGTGCTGGGAGACCATCTTGGTTAAACAATCTTGCAGCCCACTTGTGTGGCCCACTCACTAGCCTACATTGCCAGTGCCTGCCCCAGGAGAACCGCCAGCTCCTGTCTCATCATGCCCTTCCTATCAGCATTCAGCCCCCATCCCACCGGCTTCCTCCATCATTCCTTGGCCACTGTCCCCTCTTCCTCATGAGCCCCCTTAGCTTTCCCTGCCCATCAGCCCCCCATTCTCCTCCCCCACCTCCTGAGCCCCCTTCCTCCTCCCCCAGACCCTCCCTTTCCTGTGCCCTCAGCTTTCCCTGCCCATCAGCCCCTTATTCTCCTTTCCCCCTGAACCCCCTTTCCCCTCCTATGGCCCCCTCCTCAGCCCTTCCCCTTCTGAGCTCTCTCCCTTAAGGGCTCCCTGAGCCCCCCTTCTTCCTGCCCCTCCCCTCAACCCCCTCCCCCTCCTGCCCCCCCCCCCCCCTTCCCCCTGAGCCCCCCCCCCTCCCCTCCCTCCCCTGAGCCCCCCCCTCCTGAGCCCCCCCCTCCCCCCCCTCCCCCCCTCCCCCCTCCTGAGCCCCCTTCCTGAGCCCCCTCCCCCTCCTGAGCCCCTCCCCCTCCCTCCTGAGCCCCCTCCCCCCCTCCCCCTCAGCCCCCTCCTCCCCCTCTGAACCCCCTCCTGAGCCCCTCCCTCAACCCCCTCCCCCTCCCGAACCCCCCTCCTGAGCCCCTCCCCTCACTTTCCCCTGCCCATCCCCTCCACCTTCGAAGTTCCCTCCCCTTCGCCGCAGTGGCGCCCGCAATGCGCATGCGTGGCCGCGGCGGCGGTTTCCAGCCGGTTGGGGGGAGGAGGAGGCGGCTCGCATCGCCAGCGCGCGCCACAAGGACGCGCGGACGCAGCTCGCCCCCTCCCCCTTATCCCCGCCCACGACCGCTCGAACGCTTCCTTCTCCCTGCTTCATTGGCTGCGGCAGGCTGGAAGGCGTGAGCGCGAGCCGCTTTCCTTAGCTCCCATTGGCTGATCGCGACGACTCTCGGCCGCAGGCAGGGGCGGGACCAGCCAGAGGTACTTGCCCATTGGTTGCAGCGCCGCCAAGGTGGGCGGGGTTAGCTTGGGTCGTTCTCACACCATTGGTCGATGCGCGTGTCAGCTGTGCTCCCAGTGGAGGAGGGCGCTTGGCGCGCCGCCCACCTTGCCCGAGGGAGGGGAGGAGCGCGAACGCCCCTGATTGGCTGTGGAACGCAGACGCGAACGCCAAGGCGAGGCAGGGTCGGGAGGGGGCGGGCGGTGGCGCGCGAGCCCCACCGGGGCCTTCCCATTGGCCCAGGCTGCCGCCCCGCGCGCGCGCTGGAGCCGGATCGGGAGCGCGCGCGCTGCTGCCTCCCGCGGGGGCGCGCGCTAGGGGGAGCTCGAGCCGCGTCTCCCTCACGCTCGCACAGTAGCGGCGGCTCCTTTGTCCCGCCGCGACGCGACCCGGTGGGGATGGAGCCCGCGAGCGGCCCCGCGAGGGGCGGGCACGGTGAGCGCGGGGAGGGGGCGGCCGGCGCCCCATTGAATGGAAGGGCGGGGGGGGGCTACGGCGGCCCGGCAGGGTCAAGAGGCCTCCGCGACGTTCCCTGCGCGAGAGCTCGGCCGCCCCCCCGCGCGGGGACCCTTCCAGCGTCCTCCCTGCCCCCCCGTGGGCTGTGCCCCCCCGAGCAGCGCCCCTCCCCCATCCCCGGGGCACAGCTCCCCCCTCGCCCCTCCCCCATCCCCGGGGCACAGCTCCCCCTCGCCCCTCCCCCATCCCCGGGGCCCTGGCCCCATCGCGGCCCCCCCTCCCCCATCCCCTGGGCACAGCTCCCCCTCACCCGCCCCCACCCCTGGATCACTGGCCCTCCTGGGTATCTCACCCCCCCAGTCTCTGGAGAACTGGCCCCATCATGCCCCCATCCCTGGGGCTGTGTTCTCCCTGAGCATCCCTCTTCCCCCACCTCCCAGGGATGGGGGGGCAATGTGGGAGGGGTGATGCTCAGATGATGCCCCTGGGATCGGGGGGTGATAGGGGATGGCAGTGCTCCCCCCCCCGTGATCATCTCATTTCTGGTGTACTTGCCCCCATGAGCATCTCTCCTTTCATGAGCACGCCATCCCTGATGTACTGCACCCTGTTTGCGTTTCCATCCGTTCTGGGGCTCTGGCCCTCCATCAGCATCTGCCCCTCCTCAAACATGCTGCCCTTATCCTTTAGCATCAACCCTTCCAGTCACCCCAATTCATTAACAGCCCTCTCTTTTCTTCCCAGAATACTTCCCCACCAAGGGGTTGTGCCCCCCCCTTGCTAATCAGCCTCTTTCCTGCCCCCTTTCTCCCAGAATCTCTTTGCTTCCACCTTGCTATCATCCCACTCCACCCAAGAAAGCTGTCCTTACCTTACTCCTCAGCATCTCCCTCTTTAGGCTGGGGTGCTTCCTCCTTATTGTTCAACATAAGTATCTTCTATCCTGTTTAAACTAGTTCCCACATCAATATCCCCCTCTCCCATTTCCGTACCTCATTTTGTGGATCCTGTCCACACTACCATCATCTGCCCAGTCCCAAGGAATTGTGTTTTCCTATCTCTTTTCTCTAGCCCATGGAGTTGCTCTACTCTATTCTCAAGAGCTATGGACCCTCCTCCCACCTTCTCTTTCTTTGGAGAATTGGTGATTTGAGGGGGTTGGCCTTAGATTCCCCAGGCTTACAACATCCTGGCTGGATTCCCTACCCATTCATATATTTATTATGGGAAAGGTTCAGATTTTCCACCTGCTCAGGACAGAGCCACAAGAAGAAGCCAATCACTTGTGCTTGCAGGAAGGTCTATAAATTCTCTCTCCTAGGAGTACTTCATTGCTCAGGCTCTGACTTCCTGGAGAGATACCAAGGTTCTCATGTGCTGGGGGTGGGGGGAGGTTGAAAGGAGCAGGATTAGCTGCTGCATCAAATAGGCACATAACCACAGACAGCTCCACATGCAAAGTCCCGCTGTCAGATGTATTGGGGAAAGGAGGTGCAAAAAATTGCCTCAATTCCACTCAGCTCATTGATATGAATTTGTGGGTGATGATGTTTTAAAGAGGATTTGCTCTCAAAGCCTATTAATAAGCACCCCCTTGCTCAGAGCATCCCCCATGGTTTCCTGACACACAAAGCACATTTAAATATGAATGGGTCTCTATGTAACACAGCTTCTCATTAGAAATCATTTGGAAATAAAGGGAATATTTACTGATGCCCCAATATTCTAATGGAGGGTTTTAACTGTTCTCTTTCATCTCCTGTTTTGGGGCAAATTTGTGCTGCCTTTGATGGTCACAAATCAGTTAACAATGTAGTCTATTGTTTTAAGGCAGAGGCTCTTTGTTGTATTTTGTATAACTGTAATAGGTTTTTAACAACTTTCCTTAAACATTGTCTTGCACACTTGTTTTTGTGGTGTTTCTGATGATCATTCATATAAAAAGTATCTTTTAATATTAAACATTTACAAAATGCTACATATTTTGAAATGATGGAGGTTTTGCTGTATGTTAACTTGACCCAAATGTAAGCATAGTTGAAGTCTGAGACTTTTAACTATAGATTTAATAATACCTAGTTCTAAATAATATTAAATATTTTTTACAAATTTTCCCTTGTTCCCATCTTCGAGTGATACATTACCCTAAGTATCTCAATTTCTGTTCTTCATAATTGTTTTATTGCCCCTAATATCTTGGCATCATCTTTATTTTAAAGTGTAACCCAATTTGCTGTATGTCTCCTTCAGAGATAGAGGAGCGTGACAGATTTGAAATGTGCAGGGAGGGTTACTTCAGGTTTTTCACTTTTTTTGATTGGTAAACTGTATCTTCATGCGTTTTGCATTCATTTTTGCTTTCGTCCCTCTGTGTAATGACAGATAAATGGTATGTAGCATGTTCAGATCACGGTGACTGCTTTGCTAATCTTCTTTCCATTAAAATATGAAAGGAGATAGGCAAGTTAATGGAGAAAATCGGTTAATTTTCTGTGTTTAAAATAATTTATATTTTCCTTTTTCAAATATCAGAATCTAAAGAGAAGCAGAAGTGGAGATATAATTAAAGGATTTGTGCAGCTGTTTTTTAAAATTCATGAGTTGCATTAAGATCATCTAAAATGAGTGGCTTTTAAGTGTCTTGTAGCATATTTGATTACCTTTCTGCACAGGTTGGGTTTTCAGCATAGTGGAGCATGCTTATCACAGCAGAGTCAGTGAAAGAAGCAGGTCATCCCCAAGTGAGACTTCTGTGGCATATTTCCTTATTCTTTGCAGCTGGTATTTTCACATAGCTGTGGGGATTTGGGTGTCAGACTCCTCTGAAGATCTTGTCCTTTGTTTAATTCAAGGATGAACATCAAGGAAAGAGAATGTGTCTGTATTTTATTGTTCAGGGCTAAAAAGGTTTTCAAAGGTTTTAAACCTTCCCAAGACTTTTATTCCCCACCTCAGTAATGAGCATTCTGCTCCCATTTGCTCTGTCTATCTATAAAAGTTACTTTAGCAGATAACTGTTAAAATTGCAAAAGTGTAGTTTTAACAAAATAAAACAGTAACATTTTTTTAAGCAAGCAAAGTTTTCTTTCAGACTAAATAATTAAAAACCTAGAAATGGCAGTACTGGGTCAGACCAGTGGTTTGTCTAGCCAGTATCATGTCTCTGGCAGTGACCAGTGCCAATGATTCAAAGGGAATGAACGGAACTGGGCAATTTTGAATGATCCATCCCATCATCCAGTCCCAGTTTCTGGAGTTGGAAATTTAGGAACAGCGAGAGTATGGGGTTGCATCTCTGACTGTGGGACTAATAGTCATTGGGGAGTGCCTTTTCCATGAACTCAACTAATTCTCTTTTGAAGCCACTTATACTTTTGGTATGCACAGCATCCCATGGCAAGAAATTCCATGGGTAGACTGTGGGTTGTGTGGAGAAGTACTTCCTTTTGTTGGTTTTGAATTTGCTGACTATTAAGTTCATTGGTCAACTGCTAGGTCTTGTGTTATATAAAAAGGTAAATAGTCACTTTCTCCACACTATCATGATTTTACAGACCTCTATCAAATCTCCCCTCTCTTAGTTGTCCCTTTTCAGACTCTTTTGTTTGTCTCTCTTCTTGTATGGCATTTGTTTCAGTCCTTAATCACTTGTGTTGCCCTTCATTTTCCAATTCGAATGTATCTTTTTTGGGGGGGTTGGGATAGCTCAGCAGCTTGAACATTGGCCTGCCAAACCCAGGGTTGTGAGCTCAATCCTTCAGGAGGCCATCTTGGGATTTGGGCAAAAATTGTCAGGGATGGTACTCAGTCCTGCTGCGGAGGCAGGGGACTGGACTCAATGACCTCTCAAGGTCCCTTCCAGTTCTAGGAGATAGGCAATTTTTTAATTTAGATGGGATGAGCAGAACTACACACAGTATGCAAGGAGGCGAATTATCATGGATTTATACAGCTGCATATTTTCTGTTTGATGATCTATTCCTTGTCTAATGGTTCCTAACGTTCTATTAGCCTTTATGACTGCTGCTGCACATTGAACAGAAGTTTTGAGGGAACTATCCGCTAGGGATGTTAAAATGTGTGTAAATTAAGTAACTGTGTAACCAACTGAAAATTTCAGCGGCTACACATGGGGCAGAAGTCAGCTCCATGGGAGCGGCTGTATGCAGGAAGCTGGCTTTTAAGCCAGTTCTCCATGCATACCCATTCCCACATGCTGCCCTGCGCTGCTGTCTCTTAATACAGAGGCAGCAGTGTGAGGCAGCAGGTAGCTCCCAGGGAACTGGTGTGTGCATACCTAGAGCCTTGCATTTAGCCAATGAGCCCAGGCTCATCAGTGAATCATTTACATGGTTACACTTTCACATCCCTACTATCCACAGTGGTAACTGTTAATTTCAACCATATTATGTGTGTGTTAAGATTAGGGATGTTAAAAAGTAGTTAATTAGGTAACCGTGTAGCCGCTGAAAATCTTAGTGGTTACATGCTGTGGGCTGTGCAGTATAAAGCTTATGCTGGGTTGGGGAGCCTTGTTTGGGTTGGGACCACAAACCCACAGAAAAATCAGTCAGGGGCCTCACAAAGCGAAAAAACTGAAACCTCTCACTGACATGGCCCCCAGCTGAGAAGCAGAAAGACATTCCCCTCCTACTCCAGAGCCTATGGGTGCCAAGCCTAGTAGATTTTGTGTGCTCCAGCCCTGTGGTGGGGCCTGGAGTGCCAGCATGGGCTTCCCAATGCTAGAGGGACCCTGAATCTCAGGGGCCGAATCGGGCTCCAGGCCCTGAGGTTCCCCAGCCCACCTTGTATTGCAGAGCCTGCAGTGCAGCTGGCTGTCCGGGAGCAGGGCTGGCAGATAGTGTGCACTGTCAGCCCGCTCCTTAGGAGCCCGTAGTATAGGGCACTAGCAGGCTCTCTGGGAGCCAGTGTGTGCTGGAAGCTGGCTTTTAAGCCAGCTCCCGGTGTGTACTGACTCCCACCTGCTGGGCCCTCTCCTCGGGAGCCGGCTGCCACTGATACAGAGCCAGCAGCGCAGGGTGGTAGCCAGCTCCTCGGGAGGGGGGTCAGGCGCTGTCATGTTACCATTATGGCAGTCAATAAGCTTATGCTTATCAATTAACCATTTAAACAATTACAAAAATGAGTGTTTTTAAAAATTACAGCTATGAACTAATAAGATGTATTTTAGGGGGAGAGATGTGAGATCCTTGCTGCTTTAACAACCATGTTCACACACATCACTAGTTTTAATCCTTGTTGAGGCAATGCGAGTTATCTGTGTTACCTTAGCATTGGAGGTCTTGGTCTAATGAGAGCTCAGCCGTGCTAGGTTGTGGACAAATACAGAACTGTCCCTTATCCTTGCGTATCTGAAAAGATGGTGATTCTATGAAGGGCTGGGGGAGTGGGAGGCAGTCACCTATATACGTTTGAAATAAAATGTATGAATTTTTCTGTTCATTTTCATGTCAATAAATATTGAATTTGCTCAGCTGTACCTCATTATGTTAGACTAGCACCAGGGCCTTCCGTCAGGGTCAGAACAAAGCATTGGCTCTCACTGAACAATATTTATCATTGTCTTTACAAAGTGTACTTTAGAAATACACAACAAAGGTGGTCTCTGCCCTGAAGAGTGTGCAGTGTATGTATCTCTCTGTAGTGGGTGGAGAGCATAGAAACTAAAACAGTGGTGATCTGTGCATAAGGGAGGAAAGAGGTGTTTGTGGGAAGAGTGAACAAGTGGCAATTGACACTGGCATCACTGGTAGAATGTAGGGTGTGGGTTGTGATGAGATCAGAGTGGATAAGTAGGGAGGGGGAGAGTTGTATTGGGCCTTGGAGGTTAGACCTCTTCACTAGTAAGAGCTGGTGCTTTTCCTTGATTTGAAAGGAGGAGCAGTATCATTGTCCCCATTTTACAGATGATGAAACTGAGGCAGGTGGTGGGGAGGAACTTGTTCATGGTCACTTAGCAGGACATTGACAAGCTAGCAGTAGAACTTCCGTTCCATGAGTCCAAACTCCAATGTTCTGTCCACTAGGCCACACCGCCTCATTAGCTCCCCAGTTAGGGTTTCCACAACCAGCTCACAAGCGTTAAGCTATAGCTGCCCTGTCAGTACTGGGAATATAATATTGGTTTCAAAAATCACTTTCTCCTTGTGCAGATGCAGCCAAATTGGGGAGTGATGTGGTCAGAGTGACAGTTGTGTTCTTCATGGAGTGACTGTTTTTATTATTTGTATTAAGACCCCATTGTGCTAGGTGCTGTACAAAAGGTGATCTCTGCCCCAAAGAGCTTAGAAACTAAGACAGACAGACAGGGGAGGACAAGGAAACTATTCTACTGTATTCGTAACCAGAATGCAAAAAAGTAAATCTCAAGATACCTAGAACTGTTCATTTCCCATAGAATAATTTTTTTCTGTATTTTAACAGGCAAATAAGTTACAGTCCATTGAGTGCAGCAATTATTAGTTTCCCATGTAGAGGAATATAAGACAAATTATATAAATATTCAGTAGCCCACTTTAAGTGTCTGGCTCTCCACCTGCAAAACTTGTTCGAGTGAAATGCACCAGTTCTTACAGTGTTTGAAAATGGAAAGGAGATGAGCCATTCATTTTACATCTTGACAAAGCAGACTTGTTTATTAGAGAAACACACATTTCAGCTAGAATAGTAATTATCAGTTTTCTTCTACAGCACTGGATTAAAAACCAGTAATCCTGAGACCTCAGTCCCCTCCCTCGTCACTGCACGGACTCTGGGCTGTGAGATATCAGAGACCTCAATGTCCATAGGTAAGATTTGGGCTGTTGTCTTGTTCATCTCTGCTTTGCTACAGAGGTGAGTTCTAATAATGATTTATTGAAACATTACTTACTCCACTTTCTACTGTCAGCTGTTTTAGTCATGTTAAATATGTGTTTAAAGAGCATATAACGCAGGGGAGAGAGAATCTTAGTGTTGCTGCATTTTCAGAGCTATAGTGTCACTTCAGGTCTTTTGGATTCCTTTGTTGGTTCTAAGAGCAGATTTCCTTTCTAGCGAGAGCACTTAAATTACATCCATATTCCTCGAAGTACAGCAGCATCATTTCATTTTAGTGCAGTTGCTCAAAGCAATATTTTGTCCTTGAATGTGTTTGAAATCAACCAGCAGATCACATTATCTGTTGACAGCAAGAGAATGAAATACATAACTTACAACTGTGCCAATAAAGAATATGTCCCTTCATAAATTTCACTGTGTTTGTAAGCTGCAGGTCAGCGATTGCAAGCTATGAATCTCCTGCAGTGAATAGGTCTCAGTCTTTTGTAGGTACTGTAATTGAGTATTGTCCTTCTTTTGTTTCAATATGAGACATTTAATTGTTCTTTGCTTTCCATTAGCTGTTGGAGAGGGGGGAGAATTGCAGGGCTTTTTTTTTTTTTTTTTTTTTTTTTAAAGGAGACAGAAGAGGAAAATGCAGTGACATGTCTTCAGAAATCATACCAATTTCTGAAGACTGGAGAGAAACAAGAGTGGAAAGAGTCTAGAATCAAATGCCTGAAACTCATCTACAGATGAACAAAAACTGTAATAAATCATGGACTTAAACATTCCAAATGAAAGCCTGAAAGTCAGTCACTGGATGCAAGTAATTTTAAATATGTAACTTTTTTTAAACAAGTAAATCTCCCAGTAATCAGTTGGCTGCTCTGTCCAGCAGAAGAGAGATACAGCTGTCATTGTTCAACTTCTTAATTCCATGACAGTGAAAATAGGTGCCACTGACAAATGCAGTTTCTGTTTGCAGGAACTTAACCACTTAAGTGTGTTCACATGGACACAAAAGAAAGAAACTAAGTCCAAAACTTAAAATATCCAAAGGTTTCAGGAACATTAGGGGTAGGTTATTTAATATTGCTTTGCTTTTGTTCTGAATGGGAGTATTCTAAGCCTTGTTGCCTGCCTTTCTACTGCTTGATAACTGTTCTGTGAGCAGAATCCTAATGAAAGAGGCACTTTTAGAATGGAAAATAATCCATAATATACTAAAATGTGTGCCATTCTATTGGAGTGAGACCATTCACACAGAAGAAAAATTTTACAGGGAAGAAAATCTACAGTAAGTGGATGGCCAGCCATCAGGAACAGATTTGTTTTTACAGTCAGGAAAAATTATGGCATATGAATTTATAAATATCTAACTGAAACCCAAACTTCTTGAATATGGGCAGGGGTAAACACTATGGCACTGTCTAGTGTGTTTATTAGTGCTGTTGGTAAATTTGCTCCCAATGACAGCAGTGACTAAACATCCATTTTTTAAAAATAGTGACTCATATTTGTGCTCAAATCTGAATGTTTGACAAGGAAATCTCCAGTATGTCCAGGATTGAAAGGATTAGATTTGCATTGGAAAAATGCTGATAAAATCATGTATATGATTTCACTGCATATACATAAACCAACAGTGAGGATCCATTAGAGGCAGCAGCATGGGGTGCCAGGCAGGAGTTGGTCCACAAGGGGAGCCAGTTTAAAAAACAGCTCCCCGTCACTCTGCATTGCTGCCTCTGATACAGAGGCAGCAGTGTGGGGTGGCAGCAGCAGCCCATGTCCGGGGGGGGGGGGGAGTTGTACCTGAGCTCCCGGACCCAGCATGAGCCACAACTGAGCCAGGCTATCTTCCTTGTTCCTAATACAGTTCAAATGCAGAGCCACAGCAGGGGTAGGTCCTGGACCCGCTGCAAGCCAGGACTGAGCCAAGCTGCTGTCCAGCCTGCTAAAAAATTTGCTGGCAGGGGTGGGGAGAATGCATGTAGTCTGTAGCATTAACCGATAAGCTTTTGCTTATTGGTTGATCAACTACACTGTTACATCCTTGGCACAGTTTGCTGCATTCCTCACTCTGGCTGGGGAGCACAGGAGGCAGACAAACCTGGACCTGCCAAGCTGGGGGACATGCACCCATTCCCCAGCTATGCCTTCTGCAGCTGCCATGAAGAGGCGATTCTCACCTGTCCTCTAGCTGTTGTTGTGAGAGAGGGCTAGGGTAGTCCGCTTTGCTCAGGGCAGCCTGCATCCTGAACCCCTCATCTCCAGCCCCACCATTTTATTTTCCAAAAAACAAAAATTAAGGACCCAAGCAATGCCAGGTAAGTCTTCTAGTGTTTGGCCATTTGTGTTTTTAATGGTTATGAAACTTTAACTTTTGAATCTGAACATCTACTATCATTAAATAATTATCTGACCCCCTCAATTCCCACAACTGTGAAATCTACATTGATTAAAAACTGGAAAAAATGCTTAAAATAGACGAATATATTGATAAATTATTACCATCAATGCTGAAATGATTAATCAAATTTTGCCAAGCCTCATTATATCAAACTAAAATCTGGAATTCTTTTAAGTTTCCATTTTCTTAATTTGTTTGTATCAAAACCATGCATCACTCCTTTAATTTTTTGTCTGTATATAATTCTGTAATCAAGTCAGATTTGTGATCTTATAACATCATGACAAGAAATAAGTACAGGGTTAGGATTTCATAGTAGAGTCAGTAGAAAGTGAGAGTGAAATGATACAGGCAGACTTCTTTGTGCCTTGTAATAAGTGCTGCACGCACCTTTAGGTAAAAATGAGTTAGTGATTGCCTCTTGTGACCAAGAATTATTAGGTGACACTGGGAATAGTAAGATGAGGGAGGGCAGAAGGTGAACGGGGGCATAGGCAAGGAATATGGGATTCTAAAGTTCTAGTTTCTTCAAACCCCTGTTGCAGCTAATAAGAAACATTTTCCCTCTGGACACAACACATCTGAGGACAAAGTTTGGTCCAGTTTTTACAAAATGAATTTTCATCTCTTATTAGAGTCTCATGGGGTAGCTGTGTTAGTTGGTAATTTCAAAATCAATGAGCAGTCCTGTGGCACCTTAGAGACTAACAACTATAAGTTTTCGTGGGTAAAACTCACTTCATCAGATGAATTGGGAGTGGAAATTAGTCAGGTTGTATACAACAGCAAGTGGAAGCTGCAGTCTGCTTGAAGTTTTAATTGAGGGGAAAGCCACTTCTCAATTAGACGAATTTGTCTAATTTATCTCAGCAATTATCAGAATACTCTTTGATAAATATCAAGCAGAACTGCTTACTCTGACCACCTTCATATCTTTCAGGCTTGATTACAACAGCTAAAGCATGGTAGTAAATTTGGTAAGATAGCAGTTATGTTAAAAAGGGCCACCTGTTTAAAATGGGGATGTGACTGAATAGTCGACTAGATGATTAACTGATAAACCTAGGCTTATTGCTTAATCTAGTTTACTACTTGCATTTTTCCCAGAGGCAGCAAGGAGGGGGAAAGCAGGAGCTGGTGTTGGGAGGAACTGGCTCCGTGGTGCCACCTGTTCCCGTATCCTCTCCTTCCCCCTTCCTTGATCAGAGGCAGCAGCGCGAAGTGTGGGGGGGAGAACAGGACGGGGGCTGCTGTAAAGCAGCCACTGTCCACAGATTGTCTGAGCTCCCGACGGACAGGAGCTGCTGCCAGAGGTCAGCCCGGGCCACCATGGACAGAGGCTGCTTCGCAGCAGCCTCCCCGCTCCCCAGCAGCCTCTGTCTGCGGGGAGCATGGACCCCTCATAAACAGGGGCTGCTGCCACCCTGCACTGTTGCTTGTGTATCAGAGGCAACAACATGGGGAGACAGGCAGCTGGTCCTTGAGGGGAACTGTTTTTTAAACTGCCTGGCACCGCGCACGTCTGCCTCTGATACAGAGACAGCCATGCGGGGTGGCAGGGGGCTCCCTGGGAGTGGGGCCGGAGTGCATTGGTTGCTGGCCCTGCCCCGAGGACTACAGAATAGTTGACTAACCGCTAAGAATTCATGTGGTTAGGTGACTATTCTATTACCCATTATCTAACATCCCTAGTTTAAAGCAAACGTCCCCAAACTGATGGGAGACCATGGGGGACACTTACATTTTTACAGGTCTCTGACAAGCAGAACTTTGAATTCTAGAGTTAAACTGATATATGAAGAATATATGATTTATAAGACTGGATCTGTCCCGAGGATCATGTAGCCCAGAATCCCATCTCTAGTAGCAGGCAGTGCCCGATGCTTTTGAGGAAGGTGCAGAGAATTATTCATTTGCAGGTGTGAGCTAATCTGCCCCCAGGAGGCTCTCAGCCTGGTCTGTAACCATTACAGATTGTCTGAAGCCCTGAAGGGGCAGAAAATAAGAAAGGGTTTAACAATGGAATCTTATCTAGTAACATTGTTTGCCATTTAGTATTGAGCAACTGACATTCTACTCTATCAATACTCTGATCATAAAAGACAAATATGAATCCCTTAAGACTAGTATATTTTTCTGCCACAGAACAAGAAGCTCAAGAATTCTCAAATATTTAAGCAATGCACCTTGCAAAGTAATAAGAGATGAGACTGTGGATTGTTCTCTTCATGAATGTATCAGAGACAAATTTAAAAAGCCTCCTTTAACAAACCAAATATAGTACTTTAAAGAGATGTGTCATCCTTGATCTAGGAGAACAGGTTTGCATTCTGTTCTTTCAGTTCCCACTTAGGGTACCTTTTTGCTCTCACAGCTGCAATATGTGTCAGAGCATGAAATCCAGAAATGGATTTGGTTTCCCATGTGGCAGTTGGTTGTAAACATTTAAGTGCTTCATTCTAGCTTGACAACTGTAAGATCCCGGGTTCTGGCTGGGGGTTGTGTACCTCTTTCTCCCAGACTCATTGCTCTTAGAATCTCTAGAGCTTGAGAAATGATAACACTGTGTCCTTGAGGGTTTTTATAACAAATTTAATTTATATTACACAAGCAAGTGAAGCTTTTTCTTGCATAATCTGTTAGACTGTAATCTGGTCTGAGCAGTGAATATTTAGGCATTTTATATCCTGTAAAAACTTCAGTATGGCTACATTGATAAGCGAGACTGCAGTGATACTGCAGGTTTTGCCTCCATAACTCATTCTGACTGCTGGGAGCAAAGAAGTATGATCAAAACTGAATACAATAAATGTTCTCTTCTCCATGGCTGATATTAACCAGGGAGCGTGTTCCCTTTAGCTATCTGGAATCTTTAAATATATTTATACCCAAATCTTTTGCCATACGCAAAAGCAAATTCAGTTGTGGAAATTGTAGGGTTGCTATCTGGACTCTTCTGATGGAAATATGCAGACATGTAATTTGGCATCTTTCTTCCAAACTGTACTTTGGCTCTACTGTTTCCATGGAATTTAACAGATTTTAATATATAAATTCAGTAGTGGTAGCTTTTGTTGTTAATGCAAATGTTACTAGTTAGAAATACTGTATCAAAATTCTATTTAAGAAAGAGAATTTCTAATTTAAATGGAAAAATAAATTAAACCTGAAATCACTGGTTGGCCACACAGTTTTTCAGACCGCATTTTTAATTTGGGCTATTCTGTCATAGTTGTGGACAGTGTTTTGCTATCAGAGGGGTTCTATTTTATTGCAGTCTATACTAGGCAGGTCCCATCACACAACACAATTTCTTAGGTTTGGTGTCACAGGACTGGCAATCTTATCTTGAAAATGTTCTAGTGATTTGGATTTGAATCTGCATGAGATTGTCTTCTGTAGTTTAAGTTTTGTGACAGGTTTTTCTATGTGAGGTTTTTTGGTATGTATTAGTGAAATACCCCTTTAAAAATACTGGCATTTTAGACTGAGCCAAACCGGTGCTTTATGGCATGTGCCTTCTGCCAAGAGTTAAATGGATTGATTAATGGTTTCTGTAAGCATATTGATTCTCTCAGAATCACATATTGAATGGGTAAAGTTCTGAATTGGGAGTAAATTCCAGAGTTTCACTTAAAATAGATGACTTACCAAGGTGTAGAAGCAACAGAGCTTTGTTTGTGCCATTGGAACTGCTTTCCATGGATAATAGGTTCTTCATTACTAGACATTTTTAAATGAAAACTTCATTTTGCAAAAGGTCTGCTGTAATTCAATTAACAGTACATTCAAGGAAGTCCTTCCTGCATTAATCGGGGGGGGGGGGGGGGGGGGAGGGAGGGCAGGAATCAGATTAGATAACAGCAATGATTTCTTCTGTGTAGAATCAGCTTATAAAATCAAAAGTTGCACTACTTTAAATTTGTTTAAAAAACGGTTTTGTTAAACCACTATTAGCGTGGTTGCTGTTATATCATTTTACAATAAATTATATCAGCTGAGTTTGCAACACTCAATTTACTGAGTGATGCAGACTAAATAAAGATTTAAATCAGTTTGTGTCTCTAAAAAAATGCACCAATTTAATAAAAATTGGTATAAAATCACACCTTTATGGTGCAATCTTACATGTACATCAGGCCTTATTGTGATAACACCTCTTTTGCATATACATAATACCCAGTAATATTGATGGATATTAAGCACATACATTGAAAGGAAAATAGACCCTTTAGTGAGCATTGCCCATGCTAATTGTAATTATTTATTTACAAATATTTGAAAGGTATGAAAAAAAGGTGAGGGAAGAATTATTGAGGGTGGTTTTAATGGGTGCTTCTAGAGTTAATGGGAAGAAATTAAAGGGGAAATTTAGTCTTAATATCACAGAAATTTTTTTGAAAACGAGTCCTGTAAAAGTGTGGAATAATTTCCTTAAAGACAAGGTGAATGTGGAAATTAATTTGACTCGAGCACAAGGGGGCAAGTTCTTCCCTGGCTTCAGGGAGTTGTGGGAGAGAGCTTGGATTAACAGATCTTTTGTTTCTAGTTTGTATTATGGCTTTCTGACAAATGCAGACAGGAATTAAACTGTTAATGTATATTGGTATAATTTCTATGGCATTCCTATTAATCCCGTAGACTGGCTGCTTGGAAGCCAATGCTTCCAGGTATATGGTCAGTGTCCCACATGTGTCTTCTGAGTTTGTGTCCATTGCTCATGCTCTTCTTTGGCAACATGATTATTTCAAAGAGGGATATGTGTATTGAACAGTAGGGTGCTTACTTTAGTCAGTTACCATTTTGTGGAATGAAATTGTGCTATTATGATTTATTCATTTACTGCATTTTCATGGTTCCTGGTGTCCCAGTTGTGAGTTCCCCTCCACCCAATGCTGTATGAAATTGTCTTATGGATACAAATATGCATAACTTGAAGCTGCTTTGGACAAATGCCTCATGTAACCTATCAATTTTAATGTCACAATCTGCTGGGTCTGTACATCTTATTTTGGTGTATGCATCGTTCTTGTATGTAAAGTTAGGAAACTGTTTATGGTTCTAAATGTGCAATGTAAGCCTTCAGTGGTATGAGCCCCCAGTTGCTCTTCGTGGGGAGGAGGGAGTTATTGCAGCTCTGTGTCTTGTCTGGGGGAGACCAGGAGAGCTGGTCTAGCAGGACATGGTGGTGAGGAGCCCTAGAGAGCAAGAAGGTGAGTGGCAGTGGCTTTATCAGCAAACTGGGCAACAGTCCCAAGGGGTCTTCTGTGACTGTAACTTGTCATGCCAGCCATGGATATATAAAGCTGTATCAGTGTTCTTGCACCCGCTCAGGCTTTCTGGGGTGACCCTGTTGCTTTCAAAGAAGCGAGCCCTCAGCTGGCCGTGGTGTTAAGCCATTGACTGACTTGCGCTGGCGGTTCTATCTAAAGCCATGCTCTCTTGCACTAGGATACTACTCTGAGCAATTCCATTGAAGATGTCCACTCCAGATCCTCCAATGGGAGGAACGCCTCGCCCAGGGCCTTCTCCTGGACCCGGGCCATCACCTGGTGCAATGCTGGGCCCCAGTCCTGGACCTTCGCCTGGCTCTGCACATAGTATGATGGGACCCAGCCCTGGACCACCTTCAGCAGGACACCCTATACCACCTCAGGGGTCTGGGGGCTATGCTCCCGACAACATGCATCAGATGCACAAGGTAACCAATGGTAGTAATTGTGCTTTGCTTGAGTGGGACTTTCCTTTTTCCTGCAGAGCCAGTGCATTCCTCTTTCCCTAGTGATTACAAATAAAACGAAACAACTAAGAGTTGCCCAAACTTTCTAGAGCATGCTATTTCCCTATAACAAGTAAAATGTAGTGCAAGATATGATCCTTTCTAGGTCTTATCTTTCATGGTGGACCAAAGCTGACTTTAAAGTTGATTTGTGAAGGAAACAGAAATGAGGCTGAAGCCTGTATTTGTTTCTTGGCAATGGATACAGAAGGCCTGAAAAGTTGTGTTTTCTTTAAAAGTTGGTTTACTTTGGTTTTGATACCTTGAAGATATAAAAAAATGCCAGGCCTAGTCTTCTCTGGTTTTGCTGGAACACTTGGGTTTCAGATGTGTAGTTTGTGAATATCTGCAGGGTTATGTTCAGCGATAGATGCAGATTCAGATTTTGTAGCTAGAGCCCTGAAAAGCATATCCGCTTTATTTCTGTGGATTGCATGCGGATACAAATTTTGTATCAGAGCAGTGCTCTACAGATGTGAGCTGAAAACTGTCTTGCTTCTATTTGAAACTTGTGTGTGTAATGTTGTTCATTTAATTCAAATAACTCCTAGAACATTAACAAAAGCAAACCAACCATCCTTCTACCCTGCATTTCAGATCGGATTAAGAATATCTTTCTTTGTTTTAGTTCTCAACTTTTATGACCTTAGAATTCTTAGTTCTATGGCCAATCATTAAGCTCCAGGGTAGAGAAGACCTCCGTTTTATTGTAATAAGCAGCCAGGAAATTAAAAAAAAAAAAAACCTTTTGGACCATCTTCATACAACCTAAAGAAAGAAGGGGTCGAACCCCTAATTTTTGTACTTGACTCAAGGTCACCTTTATCACCGCCAGTATGCAGAGGGTGTTTGAAAAATTGGTGTACTATGTTAAGGCATAACTCGTTATGGGGACTGCAAACAAGAGACTGGACTGAGATCTCAAGGAGTAATGGGTTTAGTCTGAGAGCTATAGCTGACATTGTTTAATGAGATACCCATGGCACCCTTCAGACTTACACCACTGAGAACAAATAGTGCAGCATACCTCAGACACTACTAACCTAAGTACAACCCATACCACACAATGCAGCAGCCTACTCTTTGCTTCCATGTGTCCTCTGCCTCCGGGAATGCCTTAGCTTTTCCTGTGACACAATTATTTTTAAGCAGGTATTGACTGCTCCTTTTTTCTTGGCAGCCAATGGATTCCATGCACGAGAAGGGAATAACTGATGATCCTCGGTACAGCCAGATGAAGGGGATGGGAATGAGGCCAGGCGGGCACGCAGGAATGGGTCCTCCTCCAAGCCCAATGGATCAGCATTCTCAAGGTCTGTGTTTCTCCTGGGCGAGGGGCCTGAGTGAGATTTGCAAGCCAGTTTCTGAAAAGGGGACTGAACCTCAGTCTAGTTTCCGTGGTGTTTCCTGTTGCAGTGGGACTTGTCGTGGGATAGTGAGCGGCTGTAGTAGCATCTCATTTTTGTGAAAGGCCATCTGTTGTTTGCTGTGCTCTTGTGTTCTGCCACGCCGAGTCCAGTTGCTACACAAAAGGGCATCTGGTGTTCTGGCATAGCCACATACAGCACAAAGTTCCCCAAAGGATACCCAGCCGTGTCCTGTAATTCCCTCGGCTGCCACTGAAAGTGCTCCTGTGTTCCCTTTGTCACGGACATGGCAGTGGTTCAAGTGGCTCTGGGGAGAGGGTGGTTTTATTACCGAGAAAATAAATCTACATGCAGGGACCAGATGGAGAACGCAGCAGGTAAGAGACGTGCAGCTCTTCACTGCCACCAGCATGTCTGCGACCCTTCCCTAAACAGATCTTTGTAAAGCTTCAAATGGGATTTTTGTTTTCTTGTAACCCTTTAGTTCCAGGCAAGTTTGGTGCTATTCCTCTCATTGGGAGCCCTGGTTAAAGCAGTTGCTACATCCATTAAGAGTGCTTACCTAGCTCCCCCCAGAAGTGTTTTTAAAATGACAGCAGCCTTTCTGTAGTATTAAGGCTACAGCATGCTGCAATAGAATTGCACCTTTTTTCCAGGTTACCCTTCTCCACTCGGTGGTTCTGAGCATGCATCAAGTCCAGTTCCAGCTAATGGTCCATCCTCTGGCTCTCAGATGTCATCTGGTCCTGGAGGAGTCCCGCTAGATGGTACCGACCCACAAGCATTAGGGCAACAGAACCGGGGCCCAACCCCTTTTAACCAGAACCAGCTGCACCAGTTAAGAGCTCAGATCATGGCCTATAAGATGCTTGCCAGAGGGCAGCCTTTACCTGACCATCTTCAGATGGCAGTGCAGGGAAAGAGACCAATGCCTGGAATGCAGCAGCAAATGCCGACACTACCTCCACCCTCTGTATCTGGGACAGGACCAGTGCAAGGAACAGGGCCTGGGCCTGGACCAGGACCCACGCCTCCAAATTACAACAGACCTCATGGTAAGTGCCAGCTTTGTTGCTTCCTTAGTGTAAATTCAAGACTCTTCCGTTTCGGTACAGACGCACACAGACTGACTGCATGGAGATAGCATACGCAAGGAGAAGCGTGCATGCTTCCTTTATTTCTTTGGTACCTTACATCCGTTTATGGTGGGATGTTGGTCTGCATAATGTCAGGTCGTGCATGCGCAAAGGCGTCTTTGTCGTTTTCAAGGTCCTGACCATTTTGCCCCATCGATATCTTTGCTCTTGTTCCCTTGCATTCCTAGTCCCCTCTCCTAATTGCTCCATGTCTCCAGTCGCATTGTTTTGTATCTTCTGTCACAAACCAGCCTCCGGGTAGCACCCCTCCCACAGAACACACGTCTGGTGGGAAACCTCCCACCCTTCAGCTCTGTGCTGGTGTCACATCATGCAGTCATGTGTTGACATGTGGTTTAGACTTTCTGAAATGGGACCTCAGCTCGCCAGGGCAGGAACATGGTCTTTAGCTGATTGGAAATGGTCTCACATGCTAATTAAGAAACTGAAGGAGCATGGTTTTGTTCTGATTAGCTACATGCAGGGAGCAAGCAGATTAATAACCTGCAGAGAGAGGCTTCCTCTTGTTTTTTGCTCTCCTTTGTGCAGGTATAGGAGGGCCTAACATGCCTCCTCCTGGACCCTCAGGAGTTCCCCCAGGAATGCCTGGGCAGCCCCCTGGTGCACCCCCAAAGCCCTGGCCTGAAGGTGAGACTAACTAGGGTTCTTTTAAATGGTTAATTACAACAGATTTCTCTGGCAATCCCTTCCTTAGAGCATTGATGGTAGCATGGGGCTGGGGATGGCACGGGGAGGAAAGGCATACTGAAATGAAAACTGACTGAGCCACCAGCACTTCCTGGGCCTTTTGTTTTGTTCCTCCAGCCAGCACCTGAGTTGCTGCAGATCCTAGAAGACTTTGATTTTGGTTTCTGCTGCAGTGTGCCCCTGCCACCTGGGGGACTGTGGAAGACATTGCAGCTTTAGTTCTGTAAAAACCCTCCACCTGGCTTTTGTGATCCTGCAGACAGATCACTTAATTCCAATGCAGATTTTGAAGCCTCTGGAGTGTTTTGGGCTTTTTGGCAGCCACCTGATGTCTTTGATCAGATGGTTAGAATCCAATGAATGATCTTGCCAAAGAGCTGGATTTTGCTCAGGCATCTACACATTTTTCTTCCACTTGATAGGGGATGGGTGTACAAAGTTATGCAGTTCATCTTGTAGCTAGGTGGAAGGAATTGCATTTGGTTGCTGTGAAATGTAATTAGGAGTGGAGGCTGGGGGATAAACTGGACTGAATGACTTGTTGAGGGGTGAGAATGGGGTGAACATGGCTGTGTCCTGTGTTACAAAGTACAGTAAATACAGGACAGATGAAAAAGCAGAATTTTTTTTCTAACCATTTTCTCTGGCAGAGTTCTTCTGCCCATGAACCATGTAGCTGGGCTGCCTGTCAGCTCTCCAGTGCAACTTAGAACCAGTCTGTTCAGACTTGCATCCCTGAAGCTTATCACCTAAATGAGTGTCCTGCTTTCCAGAGGCGGTGAAACCCAGCTGCTCTGAAAATCAGGCTAGTTACTAAGGTGCCAAACTGGAGTCACCCAAATCTGAAAGTTTTTTAGTCGGGGCCCGCTTGACATTCTGAAAGGTTTAAAAAGGCGTGGGGGCATATACAACCTGGTGTCACTCCTGGTTTGGTTTTTGAACAGGACCAATGGCAAATGCTGCAGCCCCCACTAGCACACCTCAGAAACTGATTCCTCCTCAGCCAACTGGCCGTCCTTCACCAGCACCCCCAGCGGTACCTCCTGCAGCATCTCCTGTAATGCCACCCCAAACTCAGTCACCTGGGCAGCCCGCCCAGCCTGCCCCCATGGTGCAGCTCCATCAGAAGCAGAATCGTATCACGCCGATCCAGAAACCAAGAGGACTTGACCCAGTGGAAATCCTTCAGGAGAGGGAATACAGGTAAGAGCTCTGGCTTCTGTTGGAGTTGTGAGATGCTAGTATTAAGTGCCTGGCTGCCTCTTCCCTTTTATCCTCCCACTTGTTTCTTTGCTTTCCTGGGGAATACAGTGGGGCCCTCCCCTTGCCCCAGACAAAAGCCCCAGTTTACTTGCACTTTATAGAATAGCCTAGGATTGAGGAGAAATATGCATAATTTTACTTCAGAATCTGTCTCGACAACTCTTGAAATCTTACGGTTTTCTGTGCAGTCTCGCCTGTCTTTGCATCTCTTTTGATTATAGAGCCTAGGTCGGTCTCATGCCAGAGAGGAATGCTACTGCAATGCCAATGTATTAAACCATGTTTCAGATGCTGTGGTCCAAAGCTGTGCTTAGCTGTCAGAAACCTGTCGCACATGAGCTGTGGTATCCCAAAAAACTGGACAGAGCGCCGATGTATTTAACAGTCTTGTCAGTTGAACAGTAAAAGGGTGGAAGTGCCCAAACTTAAATTCAATTTGTCTGTCTGTCAGCTACAAAATTCTGTCTTATCCCCTCAGATTGCAGGCGCGCATTGCTCATCGAATCCAAGAACTAGAAAACCTGCCCGGGTCTTTGGCTGGTGACCTGAGAACCAAAGCTACCATTGAACTTAAAGCACTAAGACTGCTTAACTTCCAGAGACAGGTAGGTTATGGGCTCTCAGTAGCTGGCCTTCCCAGAGCAGGAATTAGCCAGTCACTGCAGATTTTGTAATGCAAGGCAAGTCCAAGTTGCACAGCAATAAGATAATTAGCATGTGTGTGTCTGTGCCTGGCTTGGAATAAAACAAACTGAACTTAATACTAGACCCCCCAGGTCTGTCCCTTGTATTCACTTGCTACTGTGGAAGTGGCAGCTTACCTTCATACTGGACTGGATGGTGCATTGGTCCATCCCATTTCCTGCTTGACTGATCTGGCCTGGCAGAAGGAAAAGATGCCTGATGAGATGGACCACTGAGCCAATTTGGTGTGGCAGTGGACTAGCTGAACCATTGCCATGCAGTGCTATGGCAGCATCTCAATTCTGAGACTCCATATGCAAGAAATTCTGATTAAGTAGCTTTTTGCTTTTTTGTTTTTCCACTGAGCGGGTGATCTGTCCCTGTGCAGAGGATCTGCCCGAGGCTGTTGCCCAATGGATGTCCCACAAGGGCCTGAGATGCTAAATAGGTCTGTTGCTGGTGAATCTCACCCTTAGTGTACACAGGCAGAATTCTACTGTAACACTTCATATTTTTGCAGTTCCGTAGCATACATCTTGATTTTTTTTTTGCCCAAGGCAACTTCAGAAAGATTCGTATTACTTTTGGCTTTTTTAATGACATGTAAAACATTGGCACTTAAAAAATGACACACTGAATTTAAAAAAAATATGTGAATTTCTTGAAAAGCTGCGTCAGGAAGTCGTGGTGTGCATGAGACGAGATACGGCCCTGGAAACCGCACTGAATGCTAAGGCATACAAACGTAGCAAGCGGCAGTCCCTGCGCGAAGCTCGTATCACAGAGAAATTGGAGAAACAACAGAAGATTGAGCAAGAACGGAAACGCAGACAAAAGCACCAGGTAAGTTGTACCCTTCCTGTTAAATACTTTTGGAGTAAATTATAATGAGAGGAAAAGATTGGTGTGTGTGGGTGTGGTTTTTTGTGTGTGTGGTTTTTATTGCTAAATCCATGCATCGCATGGCTTACAGCAGGGGTTCTCAAACTTTGTGATACTGCGACCCCCTAAAATGCTAAATGAATTTGACACCCCCCCCCCCCCACTGCTCCAAAGTTGTTAAGCAAAAGTTGCACCACTTTGTCCAGTTTGGGACTGCACATTAACTGCCAGTGCACCCACTCTTCCCCCTGAGCCATGCCCCCCAGTCTCCCTATCCCAATGCAGTCACCCCTGCCTCAGACCCAGGCCCCCTGAGAGTCCCTCCCCCATCCTAGTGCACTCCCCCTTCCCCCTCCCCACTCCAGTCAAATCTCCCCCTCCCCCCCGCAGAGCCAGGCACGGAGGAACAATTTTACTTTTAAAGTGCCTGCTCTCCGCCCAGCCCGGTTGCCTCAGCATAGCGTGTGTATCAATTTCGTAGCCCAATTGCCATGGTTTTGTCCCTTCAGGAATACCTCAATAGCATTCTCCAACATGCCAAGGATTTCAAAGAATACCATCGCTCTGTCACGGGCAAAATTCAGAAGCTTACGAAAGCTGTGGCCACTTACCATGCTAACACTGAGCGTGAGCAGAAGAAAGAGAACGAGAGGATTGAGAAGGAGAGAATGCGCAGGTTGATGGTGAGGTTTCCCATGGGGTTGCGAAACCGTTTACACACTTCCACCCTCTGTTATCCAGCTCAGAGGTGTAGGGAGCCTCCGTGCTGATGAAAGGATACTAACCTTCCCTTTTCCTTAGGCTGAGGATGAAGAAGGGTACCGTAAGCTTATCGATCAGAAGAAAGATAAGCGCTTGGCATATCTACTCCAGCAGACGGACGAGTATGTGGCCAACCTGACCGAGCTGGTGCGACAACATAAGGCTGCACAGGTGGCAAAGGAGAAGAAGAAGAAAAAGAAAAAGAAGGTGACTTAACAATTAAGCTTGCTTCTTGATAGAGCTGATGATTCTAATAGGAACCAGGTCTGGAGTAAGGCAGGGGTTTGGAAATTGCTCCAAACATGTCTCTGTTGTCATGCCTCGTTTCTGAGCTGTTCTAGCCCTGCCTTTGCAGTCTGTGGAGCAGTCTATGGAGCAGACACTGTTGTTCATAATGACTGGCTTTTCATAGATGTGACTAGGGTGAGACAAGCAAGTTTGCTTCTCTTGTAATCAAGCGCCATGTTTGAACTTGTGACTCCAGAGCACACACCCTAATGCATCATCTAACCTGCTATACTAATGAGCAGTTTATCCTACTGGAGAGAGCATCTCAAACTGGAGAAATGGTCAGATGTAAATAGGTTGAAATTCAATAAGGACAAATGCAAAGTGGAAGGAACAATCAATTTCACACACACAGAATGGGAAGCGACTGTCTAGGAAGGAGTCCTGCAGAAAGGGATCTAGGGGTCAGAGTGGACCACAAGCTAAATATGAGTCAACAGTGGGACACTGTTCCAAAAAAAGCAAACATGATTCTGGGCTGCATTAACAGGAGTAGTGTGAGCAAGACACGAGAAGTCATTCTCCCGCTCTACTCTGCTCTGAGTAGGCCTCAACTGGAGTACTTTGTCCAGTTCTGGGCACCGCATCTCAGGAAAGATGTGGAGAAATTGGAGAAGGTCCAGAGAAGACCAACAAAAAAGATGAGAGGTCTAGAATTCATGACCTGTGAGGGAAGACTGAAAGAATTGGGTATGTTTAGTTTGGAAAAGAGAAGACTGAAAGAGGAGACATAACAGCTTTCAGGTACCTAAACTGGTGTTGGAAAGAGGAAAAATTATTCTCTTTGGCCTCTGATGACAGGACAAGAAGCAATGGAATTACTTGCAGCAAGGGAGATTTAGGTTGGACATTAGGAAAAACTTCCTGCCTGTCTGGGTGGTTGACCGCTGGAGTAAATTGCCTAGGGAGGTTGTGGAATCTCCATCACTGGAGATAAAAGCAGGTTGGATAGACATTTATAAGGGATGATCTAGATCAGGGCTACTCAACATGTGAACTGCATGCAGCCCGCGGCCTGTTTGTTTGCAGCCTGCAATGCAGTTTGGGTTTACGCAGGGCTCAAAACGTGGCCCGTGGGTGGGAGCCAGGACAAAAAAGTGGTCACTATAATGGTCTTCTGTTGATATACTGTTTAGTAGTTAAATTCTTGGACTGTCATTGCTCATTAAAAGTGCTGTCCTATGGGTGAAAATCAGGTAAATATTGCTTTTTATTAATATCAGCAACACTGACTTAAATGGGGCCTGCGTGTTGTGTGGTCTTGCATTTATCTTTGTATTCATGCCCATCAGTGTGAAATGAGCTATTTGCATCTATGTTTGCATGTCTGTGCAACCACACTTAAGTTGCGGCCCTCGGCATGTGCTGTGAGTATCATTGTGGCCCCCGGGACTTCCAAAGTTGAGTAGCCCTGATCTAGATGGTGCTTGGTCTTGCTGTGAGGGCAGGGGCGGGACTTGACCTCTTGAGGCTTCTTCCAGTTCTAGTTTTCTATGATTCTATGAAAAACCAACCTTCATGCTGTTTTCCTTAATTTTTCAACAAAGTATCACCAAATTGCAATGTTGTTTTCTTCCATAGTAATAAAGGGGGAAAACCTGAAGACTGGTCTGTTCTGACAGCTACAATTTAACTAATGGCAGTTTATCTGGGAAAATTCACTGCAAATTTTCTGCAGCACAAGCTCCTTTAGTGAGAGTCACCAGATCAGAAAACTAGCCATAAATTTTCCCTAATAAATTGCCATCGAGTCAATGGAAGTTGAAAAAACCGAGAACAGTTTTTTGAGGTTTTTTCACTGTATAAATATGGAAGAAAACCATGTGATGAGTCCAAAGGGATAAGCTGGTAGAATTGGTAATAATTTTAAAGTGTTGTTTTTTTGACAGTAGGAATTTCTATTCTGGAGATTTGCAATGGAGTTTGTCCACCTTTAAAGAACTATTTTGGTTTCCTTCTAGTAGTAAGGTGTGCAGAATTATTGTTACTAACTGGCTTTGTATGCTATGGAGATGGATACAACAAACAAACTGGAGAAGAGCAGCTGTTTTGGAGTAATCAAAAGCATCACTCCCACTATAATAATCCATGAGTGCACTAAACTGGTCTAAAATGTTAGCTCTTTTGGAGAACTTCTTGTCTAAAACTTAATTTACAAGTCTGTTCCATCCTGAACAGCTTCTACACTTGACTGAGTCCTCTCTTCCCATCCTCCTTCTTTTGAGTTGGGATACTTGCATTATAAGCATGCCATTTCAATGTAGTGCTTGTATTGTGGGTTTGATTTTTGATTCCGTACCAGTATGTTGCTATTGGTTATATTCCCTTTCTTTCAGAAGGCGGAGAATGCTGAAGGGCAAACCCCTGCAATTGGACCAGATGGTGAGGTAAGCATAAGAAACTTGGGGGCAGAGCAGGGGCAGGGAGAAATAGGGCCTGGGCGGGGAAGGGAGGTTTGGTCATATGGCCAGGCTTAACCAATCGCTTCTACAAGGGGATCTGATATAATTGGGATCAGATCCATAAGAGAGATCCATCGATAATTTCAGGCATGTGAGCAGTTCCAGTGAACTCAGTAGAACAAAAGTGCTGAAAGTTACACACATACATAAGGATCTGCAACCTCTTTTTTTTTTAACAAGTATCTAGTTGCAAATAAATTCATGAGAGAAGCTAGAGATATTTCCCATTAAGAGAATTCTTTTATTCATTCCTCCAATTGCCAGGCAACATTTTTTGGTCACAGCTAACTCAAGACCGTGGCTGTCTGTTTCTTTTTTAATCCGTGCAAACCAGACATTTTAAAAACAGATCATAAGCTTTGATCTACTTCTCATTTGGGTCAATACTGTAGTAGCTGTGTAGTAGCACACAACTGATTTTAATGAAAGCACTGAGCAGCTTTAATTGCAGGTGGAATACTGACATGTACATCTATTGTGCTTCCTCAGCCTCTGGATGAGACCAGCCAAATGAGCGATCTCCCTGTGAAAGTGATCCACGTGGAGAGTGGTAAAATCCTTACTGGCACAGATGCTCCGAAGGCTGGACAGCTGGACACCTGGCTGGAAATGAACCCAGGGTAAGCAGACACCAGTTCCCAGCTTGCCATCTGGAGTTCTGGCAGAAGGATGACAGCCTCGCATTTGCTGCAACCCATTCTGCAGCTTTGCTTATACATCCTGTTCCATGTGTGATCTGAAATGGGTCAACAAGTACACCGGTTGGGGGTCTGGAATCTGGCCCTAACCCTGCAGTGAAGTTTCCTCTCGCAGAGACCAGCACAGGACTGGGGCTGTGTCCAGTCGAGGCAAGAAAAACCCAAAATATCAACATAGGCCCAGCCCAACACCTTGAAAGTCCCAGAGGACAGGAAAAAGTATGTTGTATCCTTAGAAAATGAATATTCCTTTAACCTTACTCCAGCAGTGAGGGAGTTGCTAAATTGTGTGGGGAAATACTGTTGCAAAAGGGACTTAATTGTCTTATGCACTCAGGCCCAATTAATTTTTCTGGGTGCACTGGTTCTAAACCTGGGATTAGAAAGGAAAACAATTAGTCAAATTCCTGGGTTAAAAGTAGCAGTAATCTCACTCTGGTTTGAGTTTGAAGGCTTTCAGAGCCAAGCCAGTCTCATGTCTCTGCATTGCACTGCACTCTGCGTCGGAACTGGCATTAAATATTAATATTTGTGTTTAATTAGATATGAAGTAGCTCCCAGATCTGACAGTGAAGAAAGTGGGTCGGAGGAGGAGGAAGAGGTAAGTGAATGTGTCTTAAGTTATATTTTTTGTGTGCTAGTATTTTAAAACCGAAAATAACAAGAAGATATAAAAAAAAATCTTCAGCTTAATCCAGTATTTATTTTTTCAAATATAGTTCAATGTTCATTTCGCTAAGTGGAATTCATTTAGAACAAATACATCTTGAAAGCTCTAATGTATGCGGTGTAGAAATAACCTCATGCTGTCCTATTTCCGCTTGGCATCTCTTCTTCTGTTGTGTCATGTCTTAACTAGGACACAGTCCTGCAAATCTCTGCTTCTCATAGTAGCCTGGCATTGCCATCATACGTGTATAAGGATTTAAAAACAGCTGCCCTAGTGGGTCAGACCAATGGTCCATTTAGCTTGGTATCCTGTCTCTAACCATGGTCAGTTCCAGAGCTTGGAGGGTACAGAACAGGGCAGTCTTGGAATAATTCACAATCTTTCCCTGTCTTGCAGGAACCAGTCCTTGATCTGTAAGGCAGGGTATGTCTAGACTATGTGGCTCCGTCGACGGAGCCATATAAACTAGTTTACCCGGCATAGGCAAAGAAGCGGGGATTTAAATAATCCCTGATTCATTAAAATAAACATGGCCGCCGTGCTGTGCTGATGATCAGCTGATTCAGCACAGCCTGGCAGTCTAGACACGGATCTGTCGGCTGGGGAAGCCTTTGCCGTCCGAGGCATAAGGGATCAGTCGGCAGAGGCTTCCCCAGCCGACAGATCCGGGTCTAGACTTCCAGACTGTCTCTAGACATACCCGCAGTGACTGTTGCTTGTGGGTTCTTAAAGGTCCATAAATAATCTGGAACTATGTAAATATAAAAAAAGTACTAGGTTCAGGAGGCACCATCACTCTTTGAGTGCGCTACAGTTTGGAGTGAGGAAGAGGCAATATTTTGGGGATAGGGACCGGGTAAAGCTCCCCCTGCATCCCGTATGAGATTGAACCATTAATCTCGGTCGCCCTCCCTGCCTTTTACTACTCTGCCACTTGTGGTGGGCTGGTCTGATATTCTGCACTGACAGCTTAGGGGCAGGCATGGTTTTGCCAACGTAATGGAAGTTCCTACTCCCCTCAGCAAGAATTCAGTTTTAAATCACGGGAGGAAAGGGGGCCGGGTTGTTAGCATAGGGATGGCAGGAGGCAGGGTGCATTGTCGGTCAGCATTCTAGACCATACATGAAAAATGTTCACACTTAGATGCCTATGGTTAGCTCCTACATCCATATTTAGGAAGGAGACCAAATAGATTTGTGTAGGTACCTACATAAGTAGTGTAATTTTTTTTCCAAAGATGCCACAAATGTACAAATCCTGTTGAAGTCAATAGGAAAAGCCAACACTCCCCTTTTTTGAAAAAGGGGCTGCTTTTATTCTGGTGTCTAAATATGGATGTTGGAGCCCTGGGTTTGGAGATCTTGGCCAAAGTTTTTATTTCTGCTCAGTTATGATCGGGGGGGGGGGGAGGGGAGGATGTTGGCCATTTTTCTAAAAGAAAACGAATGAAAAGGCTGCAGATATGGTCACAAAGTAGGCCTAGATACTCCAATTGTACAGGGAGGTGCAAAGAGAGTCTATAGCTTTGTAGCAGGGCAGGCTGAGTCCTACACATGAAAAGTCAATGCAAATCTACACATCGGATTCATTCCAACCAGCCAACTGGCCTGTATATTGTCCTTCACTTCCACTGTGCATTGAAGTCTCCTGCAGCAGCAGCTGGTGAACAAAACTCTGTGCTTGATAGCATCGCAGCAACAGGAGGGAAGGGAAGAGGTGTCTCCAAGGGGATGGGTTTTTGCAATGTTTGCAGCATGAATTTTAAGAGTTTGCTGCATGTTAAGTGGCTTGTGCAGACTTGGTCAGCTCCATCTCCCTGTCAGGATGCAGAACACTGTTCTCTGCTGCACGTAAGGAGGAGCATGTGTAGCTGGATAGTCCCAGTGACGTAGCCTTCCATTTCTGGCAGGAGGAGGAAGAGGAGCAGCCACAGCCTGCTCAGCCTGCCCTGCCTGTGGAGGAGAAGAAGAAGATCCCAGACCCAGACAGCGACGATGTGTCCGAAGTCGATGCCAGGCACATTATTGAGTAAGCTCCACGTGGTCACTTGCTGCATCAGTGTGTTAAATCCCGTTTTGTTTTCCGTGGGGGGGTCGGAGGAAGAAATCACCCAGGATTAGTGTGGTTTGGTTTCCATTCTTTTCCTGGAGGCAGGATTGACAGGCACTAGTAACTGGCAAAAGACTTGCAAACCCCTGCTCTCTTGTTCCAGTATGAGGGGCACCTCGGTCACCTGGCTGGTACAGTTGTCATTTCCTGCTAGAAAGGCTTCCATTGTAATCCCTGTTTGTCAGTAGCTTATCATTCCCTCCCAGTGCACTCTAAAAATGACATTTGGGGCCTCTGATTTGTTATGCTTGGTCTTTACCCAGAGATTAAGGTTGAGACATTCAAATCTACATAATAGATTTAGATGCAAGATCTGTTGATTTTAATGGGAATTGTGTCTGATTCTCGAGGAAGCTTTATATTAGCAATACAGTGATCCAGGGTTTTTGAAAAATGAAGCAAAACTAACATGTTGGTTGCCAAGTACAAGGAAACTTGGGTGCTGCTTTTTTATTTAAAAGGTCTTTCTTGGGTACCCTCCCTAGCTACGTTTGGAGACGGGAAAAGGCTTGCAGATGAAAATAGCATAAGAAATCATGGCTGCATACCTGCTGGAGACCCAAGGGGTGGGGAGGTCATGTCCTTTCTGGTTTGAGAGAGAGGAGCTTTAGAGGTCCTGAGGAAGGACTCTGTGTAAGTTCACAAGCTTGTGTCTTTCCCCAGCAGAAGCTGGTCCAATCAGGTGCCTCAGCCATCTTCTGTCTCCAATGTTCTGGGGCCAGCACAGCTACTGAAACGCTCCCTGCAAACATCAGCCACGGATTAGAACACCAGCAGGGGCCGCTGTGAGCGTCTAGTCTGACCTCTTGCAGAATGCTGGTCAATAGACTGCCCTGAATTATGTCCGATTAGAACATCAAGCGGTTAGGCTTGAACCCTTACATGAGCCACATCAGAGTGGTCAGACGGGGTCAGACCAAAGGCCCATCCAGCCCAGGGTCCTGTCTGCCGACAGTGGCCAATGCCAGGTGCCCCAGGGAGAGTGAACAGAACAGGGAATCATCACGGGATCCCTCCCCTCTTGCCCATTCCCAGCCCCATATAACCAGAGGCTACGGGGACTATTCCTGCCCATCCTGGCACACAGCCATTGGTGGGCCCGGCCTGCAAGAATTACCTAGTTCTTTTTGAACTGTTACAGTTTCTCTACTCCAAAGTGGGTTCAAGTTATGCTTTCCTCGCAACATCCTCTGGCAGTGTCCCACCGGCTGATTATCACGTGTGAGGAAATACTTACTTTTGCTTGGTCTCAACGTGTTAATTATTAATTTCACTGGGTAACACCTGGCTCTCACATTACGGGGAGGAGTAAATAACACTTTCTTATTTACTTTCTCCATACCAGTTGCCATTTTACAGACCTCTACCATGTCCCCACTTACTTTTCAACTTGGAAAAGAGGCAACTATCAGCTTCATTAATCTCTCCTACTGAGGAATCTTTTCCATCCCCCTAATTATTTCGTTGCACTTTTCTGAACCTTTTCCAATATTGGTATATCTCTTCTGATATGGGGCAACCACATCTCCATACGATACTCAAGATGTCGGCGTACCCTGGATTTATATGTAGGCATTATGATATTCTGTCTAATCTATCCCTTTTTTAATTATTCTCAACATTGTTTGCTTTTTTTGATTGCTGCTGCACATTGAATGGATTTTTTCAGAGAACTATCCACAATGACACCAGGAACTCCCTCTTGAGTGGTAACAGCTAATTTAGACCTCATCATTTTTTACGTATTGTTGGGATTATTTCCAGTGTGCATTACTTAGCATTTATCAACATTGAATTTCATCTGTCATTTTGTCGCCCAATCACCCAGTTTTCTGAGGTCCTTTTTAAGCTCTTCACAGTCTGCTTTGGACTGAACTATCCTCTGCAAATTTTGCCATCTTGCTGATTACCCCTTTGTCCCGGTAATTTATGAATATGTTGAATAGGACTGGTCCCAGGACAGACCAATGTTTCCTCTAATCTTTTCCATCCAGGTGCAAAATATAATTGTATATGCACTGAGGCATGTGCTAATGCGCACCGCCCATAGAAACATAAAACCTAATTGTGGGTGCTCTGCTAATCAGTGGGATGGCATTTGAATTTCTTCTGAGTGGCCTCAGGGTACACTGGTACAGACCCTTTAGGGCAGCGATGGGCAAACTAGGCTAGTGAGTGGGCTGCATGAGTGGCCCTTCGTCTTAGTGGGCCACAACATTGTCGTAAACAAAGCCGTCTCTTGGGATAGGGCGGCTTTGCTTACTGCGCTTGCTGGGTACCTAGAATTTATGGGGTGTGCTGATTTGAATTGGAGCAGCACTTTGATTGGCTGTAGAGAGAGCACATGGCTCTCTCAGCCAGCACGCATCTTGGTTCACGTGCCCTTGCTTTACATGTGCATCACTTCAGTAATACTGGTAGGAAAAAGACTACAGACAGAAAGCAGCAGAATCTGGCAATCCTGTACGTTGCAAAATGTCTCATGGGCCACACACAACCCTGATGGGCCACATGCAGCTTGCCCATCACTGCCTTACAGACCCCACTAGTTCCCCCTCTCCATTCTGAAAACAATTTATTCTTATCCTTTGTTTCCTATCTTTTAGCCAGTCATTGATCCATGAGAGGATCCCATGACAGCCTACTTTGCTAAGGAAAAGTCTCCCAGCTGTCAATAAGCCATTACATTGTCTAGAGAGGTAGTCGCCTGCATTAAGCCAGCATATCACAGTGCCATAATGTGCCTCCTTTTTCATACCGTGCGCTGGGTTTTATAAAGCACCCCTGAGTATGAATGTGGCATAGGTGCGTTTATGCCAGAATGTCTATCTGAGCTGTTAGTTTTTTAAACTAAGGAAATGGAAGAAAAGAAGGTAATGCAATGTTGATACTTTACAAGACAAAGAATCGGGGATGACCGCGTTTATGGTTCCCATGGTGGCAAGCGTTGCCCAGATAAAGAAAAAAGTTATCGTCATGTATGGAAAATGCTGAACATTTCAAAGTGGGTTCAAGTTCTGCTTCCCTCAGCAACTATAACTTAGCATTCTGGATACTTCTGTGCATGTAGAAACTGCACCTTACTGTGGCAGTAGCCTAGTTTTTTGCTTTTAATATTTGTAAGGGCTTAGATACACTGTACTCTCAGATCTTTTCCCCTGTTCGTTCGTGCTTGCTTGCATGCAAACACTGGTCGAAAGATGTCAGCAGAACAGTTCTCCCTTGCCTGCCCTTTTTCTTGTTCAAATTGCCGCTTCCTAGTTGCCTTTCTGAGCTGCAAAAGCAAAAAAGTTGTGTGCGCCTTAAACTGCACTTAAGGAAGCACCATTTGGCTGTAGTGTTAAGCCTACTGGAGGGGGTCTCCAGTTTCTGGTGCATCAATTGGAAGAGATTCTAATCACACCAGGAAATACTAGTACGTGGATTGCAAAAGCAACTATAATAGATTAAATAGGCAAAATATGTGCAAAATTGTTTTTTTTTTTTTTTTTTTTTTTTTTTTTTGAACCAGTAATTCCTTTCAAACAAATATAAGCTGTTGGATGATATGGTAATAAGAATTTACTTCCCATTCAAGTAAAGTTTCTTGCTCTCAAAGCATGCTGTGGTTTGGATCTTCAAAATTCAGCAGGGCTTGTGCTCCAAAGATACCTGGGTGCTGCTGTACATCTTATCCCACCTGGTCGTTTCCAAGGTGTTAACGAGCAGGCATTATTCTTTGCTTCCTGATCCTAGAGAGTATGAGGCAAAGGTAAACCGGGATGAGACGAGACTAAAATGTTCTTTCAGAGGCAAAGAAGTGGATGGGGTTTGTACTTTGGAGTAAAGAATTAATGAGGTCCAAGGCTTCGTGGGGTCCCCCCCGGGGGTCATTGGGCCCCGAGGAAGCCTGTCTCCCAGAGAAGTGAGAAGGATTATCTCCATATCGATTCAAAACCCTTTATGTATTTATTTTTTAGAAATGCTAAGCAAGATGTTGATGATGAGTATGGGGTCTCCCAAGCTCTGGCGAGGGGATTGCAATCTTACTACGCTGTGGCCCACGCGGTCACTGAACGAGTGGACAAACAGTCCACGCTCATGGTCAATGGCGTCCTCAAACAATACCAGGTGAGACACTGAGGGAGGAAACACCCTGGTTCAGGGTGATTGGGACTGGAATAGCGTATGCACACGTACAGCATGTCTGATCTACCTCAGGGATGCTCAGCTGTGGGGGGAGAACCTAGGACTTGCCAGGAGGGATGAGACCCACAGCACGTAGTCCAGTGGCCTGTCTCTGACCAGCAGCTCAAAGGGATGTTTTCTGGACTCTGCAGTACCAGACGTGGGATAACAGCCCCCCACCGTAGGGCTCATCCAGGGACTGGCTTTACCACGATCCCTGAGATTTAATGTCCCTTTCAAAATGATGTTTGTTATGACAAGTGAATTCCTGGCCTAGCTCTGCCTTGCATGTCAGTTCCTTGTGCAGACTGTATTTGAACAGAAAAGCCTCCTTAGAGCGCTCCAGGCAACTGATCTCACCCTGCTTGGTGTTGGGCTCCTGTCCTGCTTCCCTCACTGCTCTGAGGTGGCGCGCCTTCACTGTGCTCGGTTGTTTGTCTGCCTAGGCATTGCAGCTGCATCTCCAAGCTGATGTGGTCTAATCTGTTTGGGTTCATAGGGCATCGTTTCTTACCTTTTGAACCTGCTGAATACCCTAGCTCGGTAAGCAAACCCACAATGTAATAAAGCTGACGAGCAAGTTTTAAACACACACGGCTACGTCTGAATTGCACCAAACAGGCTGAAAACGATTGGATAATACTCGAATCGGTTGCAGTCTGCAGGGACCAAAGTGACTTGACAGACACTTTGTGGCATCTGTAGGTGTAGTTAGGTAATTCTGGAGTACTTTGAAGATGGAAAGCCCTCTGGAACGGCTAACGTTTTGTGCTCATTAGTAGGCTCTGGTGGTGTAAGACCTCACTTGTGATATTAGTCAGTGAAATCCTGGGCATTAAAGAGAGGAGCCCGTTGGCTCTCACCTCCGATCTCTCCCCCACTGCAGGGAGTGGAAGGTTGTTCCCGTCAGTCCGTGCAAACAACCAGACAGTTGGTAAAGTTCCGAGAGATGCCGATGAGAATAAAATGATCCGAGCTTCTGGAGAAGAGGGTTCCTTAATAAAACAACTGTTTAGCCAGACTTGGCCTGTCGCTTAAAGTAGTGTTTCTCAACCTTTTTTTAAATAAAATACCCCTTTAAAAAAATTGTAAGTACCCCCAGTACCTACAGTTTTCAGACACACACAATTTTTTTCTACCGTTGCAACACGTTGGTTTAAACAACTTAATCGTAGCCGGGTGAGTGATGAAATTTTGGGGTGTAAAGTACAAAAATAATAAAGCGCTGTGAAACTTAAAACAAATGTTCAGTTTTCTCCAAATGTCAGTTGTTGATGTACCCCCCAGACTTCTCTCAAGTACCCCTAAGGATACTCGTACCACTGGTTGAGAAACACTGGCTTAAAGCACAGCACATTAAAGGGAGCTCTCTGTGTGGTACACGTGATCCAGAAGGAAAAGGAATGGATCGGTGCCAAGGAGCGCTTTGAGATAATTAACTCTAAAACAAGAGGTTTAATAATCAATAAATAATTCATTACAGTGTTACATAAGGCAAGTGGCTGCAGATCATTCACAAGGAAGTGTGGCTTTTTTTCCTCCTAGCATGTCCTCTTTAGTTGACGTTCTTTGAATCGCCCTCTGTTCTCTTTCTATTCAGATTAAAGGCTTGGAGTGGCTCGTCTCTTTGTACAATAATAACCTGAATGGCATCCTGGCAGATGAGATGGGTCTGGGCAAAACGATCCAGACCATCGCTTTAATCACATACCTCATGGAGCACAAGCGCATCAACGGGCCCTTCCTCATTATAGTACCTCTCTCGTAAGTGTGGCGCGTGGCCCGACGGTGGAAAGGGTGGGACCGCAATGTTCCTTCTAGTGGTGCTGTGCAGGGTAGCAGGGTGGGATGGCTGGGGCTGGGCTAAAGAGCCAGTTGTGAATTATGGGCTCCGTTCCTCGCACTGCCACGGACTCCCCCCTCTGACCTTGGAGTTCACTCTGCTGCTTTGCCTCCGCTACCAGTCTGCAAAATGGCTGTAGTGGCTCTGGCCGTACCAGGGCATTCGGGACCATTTGGACGGGGCTTTGAGAGCCTTGGACAAAGCAACTATAGAAACCCAGATAATGTCACACTTGCCCTCAGGGATGCTGCTGCTCTTCTGCCCCCAGGCATAGGCTTTTGGCTCACAGCCTCTTAATCAGTGGACTAAATTTTACCCTAATGTTATAAGACATCATGTCAATCTGAGTAATCAGAAGGCACCTTTAAAGGCACCTTCCCCACTCACCTGAAATAATAAATCAATGCACTGGTGTGAAGAGCCAGAACTCGGGCATTCCAGGCTGTAGCAGAGCTGTTCCTCTTTACCTGTGATACGAAAGCCCGTGTCTTCGCCTGACAAACTAGGGCAGCGCTCCCTCGGGCATGCAACGTTTGGGAAATGGCGCGTTCCCAGTTCAGTCCCTGGCGCGTGGAAAGCTCCTTTGAGCGATTGCCCGGGCTAAGTCCGCTCTTGAGGTACCTGCACCCCGTACACGCTAAATGGGATTGTTTTGTTCAGTAGCATCCAGTGCAGCTATGTCTGTGCCATGGGCTCTTTGCAGCCCTCCCTCCCGCTCGGGGACAGACAAGCAGAGTGGCACAAGCATCTCTCTCCAGTCTTACCACCGGTGGCAGACATGGGGAATCCCTGCTCCATGCAATGGGTGATTGACTTAGCCTAGTATGAAATGTAGTTAGTGTTGTGTCATGGTGCCCAGGCCTGCGCTGTGCAGCTCTCCTCCTGCTCCTTTTCCTACCTTCCTGGCTGCCAGCTCCCTCCTCCCAGGGGGACACTGCGGGCTGCCCTTTACACTAGAACCTCAGAGTTAGGACTGCCTCACGGGTGGAAGTTGTTCATGATGCTGAACTAAATCTTAGGGGTCTTTCCAAACTTCGTACACCTTTGAAACTTTACTAGGCAGAAGGAAAATGCTGCTTTTAACCATCTTAATTTAAATGAAACAAGCCAAGAAACAGTTTCCTTACCTTGTGGAGCCTTTTTCTAACTTTCCCATTCGTTTTCTTTTTAGCATTTTATCTTTAATGCAGAATTTTGTTAGTCTGTAAAGTGCTACCAGACCATTTGTTGTTTAAGTTTATACAGTACCGTGATGTATCTGCACCTTCCTCCTCTTCCCTCTCCCCCCAAGTACTGCCAGTTCCAAATGAGGGGTGTGCTTGGTCTGTTGGCTCATAACTCTGATAGGCCCAACAGTCAGGGAGTGGCTCCTTTCAGGCAGCCAGGGCTGCTGTCACCACCTGGGCTTTATACAGACACTTCCTGTTCGTGCCCAGCTGAGCTGCATTTAATCAAGCCCTGCTTCCTGGCTCCTCCAGGTGCAGCCTGGGCAGTTAGCCTACGCAGCCGTCCTGACCCTCCCGGACAAACAACCCAGCAAGTCGGCTTTGGCAGTGAAGTTACCCTTGACCAGGGTTTCCCAACTGATGGGTCAGGACCCAAATATGGGTCACTGTTACGGTTCAAAAGGGTCGCCAAGTGTCTCCCCAGGTGGCTCTGCCCTCTCTCCTCCCTGTTTTTGAATGGCCTTGGGTTACCAAGGCTTCCTGAATTGCCAGAATGGGTCCCCATCTGGAAAAGGTTGGAAACCGCTGCCCTAGACAAACAGAAACCTGTGGAATAACTATGGGAGCTTGAGCCACTCATTAACGAACCACTGTTCCTAAGCGCAGGCTTTCAGATCGGATGCCCCGTCCTGCAGTCCCAATTTACAACAAACTCCAGCTTCCCACTGCCGAGCAATTGCTTGCCCCTCTCTAGGCCTGGAATCTGTGTGGACAGTGGCTTGGAGAAGAAGGAACACTTACGCGCCTTGCGGCAACCGGTTCTTTGCAATGTGCTGTGCACGCCCTTTCCACAATCGGGTCTCTCTCCGCTGCCACCGAGTTCTGCTCCTCGGGGTTCTGTGCCGGCGGAAGAACGGAGGATTGGCCGAGCCCACTCTGGCCCTTGTGCCCTCCGGCCAGGGGAACATGAAGTTACGTAGGTGGCAGGTGTGGCCCCAGCAGACCCTTCCGGACAAACCATCTCCTCTCTTGTGCGTGAGGCGCGTGGGCAGCACGCGCCAGCTCAGTGGCAAGTGCGTCTCCATGGAGCCGTTCCTGGAGAATAGGCAGAGCTGCCGTAATCCCAGGGAAGCGGCTGGATTGTGCTCGAGTACCTTGGATAATGGCTCTTGCAGCAAGTGTGCTGATTTCCTAAGAGCTGCTGGAGACTGAAGGGTTTGCACCAACAGCCCTGGCCTGGCGTCCATTATGCAAGGGTGGCTTTTACAGGTCGTGTTTTCTCTTTCCCTCTCTCCTAGAACTTTGTCCAACTGGGCGTATGAGTTTGACAAATGGGCTCCTTCTGTGGTGAAGGTCTCGTACAAGGCAAGTAGTGGGGTTCAGTCCTGCACGTCTCACCCTTCCACCGTAGAGTGTACATGTTGAAAGGCGTACCCAGCCGCCACACGCGCATCAGTCCCTTCCTTCACAAGCGCACCAGCTGCTGGGTGACTGCGCTTCTGTGTTGGATCTGAATACTTGGGCAAGAGAACAGAGCTAGGTGGCATGGTCTGTGGAAACATTCCAGCTCGGTTTTTGGGGGGAAGCAGTCAGGAGCGTGGGATTTTCCCCCTGTTGCTGATAATCAGGACTTGTATATTTTGCCCAATGCATAGAGTCCAGACTAGAAGAGTGTGAATTCTACAATGCAGTGTGCGATACTCTGTGTAGGCACTGCTGGCACACACTAAAAATGTGCAATCAGGAAATTTTAAAGCATGCCAGCAGGGTCTACATGGGCCACTTAGCGTGCAGCGTGATGGTGCACATTAGAATTTGTACGCCCCTAGTATGCATTGCCGCATACTAGATCAGGGGTGGGAAATCTAAGGCCCAGGGATTGGATCCGGCCCTGATTTTTCTGTGGCTCAGTTGGCTCCCAACCCACAAAGGTCCCCTCCCCCCACCCCCACCTCGGCTGTAGACAAACTCGTAGTAACGCCCCTTGCTAGAAATGACTTTGATTTGATTTTTTTTTCTTCCGTTCCTCCTTTGCCAGGGCTCTCCAGCAGCGAGACGGGCATTTGTACCTCAGCTTCGAAGCGGGAAGTTTAATGTCTTGCTTACAACCTACGAGTATATCATCAAAGATAAGCACATTCTTGCCAAGGTGAGTTTCTCGTTCCTGTGGCTAATTGCCCTTCTTGCCCCATCGTGGCTGCCTTATGGGCCACTCCTCTTGGGGCTTTGTCGCCCAGCTATTGCCTTTTTCAGGCCCTGCATTTTATGTTCTCAGGAGTAACTAGATTAGTCAGTGATCTGCCATCCCTCCTAAAGTGGTGTGTGCTCACAACGAAAGCATTACAGGAAATGCACGTGCACACACACACCCTCCCCCAAGCTTAGCAGGCAGTCGCCCATCTTTCACACGGAAATCCTGGAAACTAAGGGTATGTCTACACTAGCCCCCTAGTTGGAACTAGGGAGGCTAATGTAGGCATTCGAAGTTGCAAATGAAGCCCGGGATTTAAATATTCCAGGCTTTATTTGCATCTTCCCATCCAGGCGCCATTTTTAAATCCCCTTAGTCCGAACTAACTGCCCGTGGCTACACATGGCAGTCAAACGTTAACTCGAACTAAGTCCTTACACCTGGAATGAGGTGTAACAGTTACTCAAACTAAGGACTTAGTTCGAGTTAACGTTTGACTGCCGCATGTAGCTGTGGGCAGGAAGTTCAGACTAAGGGGCTTTAAAAATGGTGCTCAGACGGGAAGATGCAAATAAAGCCCAGGATATTTAAATCCCGGGCTTCATTTGCAACTTCGAATGCCTACATTTAGCCTCCCTAGTTCCAACGAGGGGGCTAGTGTAGACGTACCCTAATGTACTTCAGGTCCACTCATGTGGCCTGTGTCAGTTCGTGGCTTGCGTTTGACACTCTTCCGAGGTCAGAATGTCGCTGTTTCATCCCCAGACGTGGGAGTGTGAAACTTCACCAGGCTAGTTACGTGGATTATTTCAGTAGTAGAGATTTGCGTGTTACCCCTTTATCTGGTGGTGTTTCTTTCAGTGAACTACTAAATTAAGTTGCATTGATTAGGGGTTTGTGTTGAGTTAAACTGGTGCATCTTCTCTCAGCTAGAGAGGCCTTCACATGGAGGTTTTAGCTTTTCCTGTTCCCAGTTCCAAAGGAAACGAAATGCCCTTGGCTTTATCCAGGAAGCTAAGGAACGGCTGAGGGTGGTACATGGTGTGTGAGATACTAGAATAACTAACTGGGTAATATTCCTCTTCCTTAATCATTTCTTGGGGTTACTGTCCCTTTCCTTTGTGTCATCCCCTTATTCTGCCTGCTGCCTCAGTTCTCGGTGCCATAGGCCAAGAAAGGGCTTGTGAATGGGAGCACCTTCCCAGCAGCAGCTTGAATGAAACTTGACAAGGCTTTCACAACCCTAGTCAGCTCTGATCTGTCTCTGAGGGCGGCCCCCGCAGGGCAGACATAGTTGCATGGATGGTGAAGACTTTGTGATTGGCCTGCGTTGGAGGGTGTGAGTAGAGCTGCTGCGCTTAGGAAAAGCGGGATTCCTGCAGGTCCTGACCCCGTCTCTGTTGCGCTTCTGTCTCTGCAGATTCGCTGGAAGTACATGATTGTTGATGAAGGTCACAGAATGAAGAATCATCACTGTAAGCTAACCCAGGTCCTCAACACACACTACGTAGCGCCGCGCCGCTTGCTGCTGACAGGAACTCCACTACAGAATAAACTGCCGGAGCTGTGGGCTCTGCTCAATTTCCTACTTCCCACCATCTTCAAGAGCTGCAGCACGTTTGAGCAGTGGTTCAACGCTCCCTTCGCCATGACTGGAGAGAAGGTAGCTGTGAAAATAGCCATCCGGCAGCAGTAGGATTCACACGACCTTGTGCTGAAATAAGGCACCGAATCCCTGGGGAGCCGTGCCATTTGATTGTAATGCTAGCTTAGACCGTTTGCTGCTAGGGCAGAGATACGGTCTTCATTCAGACGTGAATTTCTGGGGCCTGACACCAGACAGCGGGAGTGGTAATTAGCAAGTGCTGGAATAAGAGCAAGCTGTCTTTCTGTCCTGCAGCCATCCCAGCAGGTCGCTGCCTTGGATCTAGTCAAAACAGATTCTCAGATTGCACAAAATCCTCCAGGCTTTTAAGTGAACTGGAGAGATTCATTCAAATCTCCTCTCCAAGTGGAGTCATTGGGGTGTGAGTGCCGCATAGTAAAACTGCACAGGGAAAATGTCGAGGTTTCAGTACAGAAATCCCTGACTTGGACAGCTGCAGCCATGGGTTTGCAGTTTTGAGAGGTGTGTGGCTAAGTCAAAGCTGTAAGTCATCAGGTGCAGAGTTTATGGAGAGAGCCTATAGACCTCCTTGCTATTCCCAGCTCGGCCACTGGCCTACTGGGAGACCTTGGACAAGTCCCTAGCCCTCTCTGAGTCTGTTTCCCCCTCTGTGAAATGGGGATGATCATGACTTTCTTTGCAAAGCACTTTGGGATTTGCTCAAAAAGAGCTAGGGCTCCTTAGTATTGGGACCTTGCCATCTTTAGTGAAAATGTTGAGGGGGGGAGAGACTCAAGGCATTTTCATAGAATCATAGGACTGGAAGGGACCTCAAGAGGTCATCGAGTCCAGCCCCCCGCCCTCAAGGCAGGACCAAGCTCCATCTACACCATCCCTGACAGATGTCTATCTAACCTGTTCTTAAATATCTCCAGAGAGGGAGATTCCACCACCTCCCTTGGCAATTTATTCCAATAATTGACCACCCTGACAGTTAGGAATTTTTTCCTAATGTCCAATCTAAACCTCCCCTGCTGCACTTTAAGCCCATTACTCCTTGTCCTGTCCTCAGAAACCAAGAGGAACAAATTTTCTCCTTCCTCCTTGTGACACCCTTTTAGATATTTGAAAACCGCTATCATGTCCCCCCTTAATCTTCTTTTTTCCAAACTAAACAAGCCCAGTTCACGAAGCCTGGCTTCATAGGTCATGTTCTCTAGACCTTTAATCATTCTTGTCGCTCTTCTCTGTACCCTTTCCAATTTCTCCACATCTTTCTTGAAATGTGGCGCCTAGAACTGGACACAGTACTCCAGCTGAGGCCTAACTAGTGCAGAGTAGAGCGGCAGAATGACTTCACGAGTTTTGCTTACAACACACCTGTTGATACAACCTAGAATCATATTTGCTTTTTTTGCAACAGCATCACACTGTTGACTCATATTCAACTTGTGGTCCACTATGACCCCTAGATCCCTTTCTGCCATGCTCCTTCCTAGACAGTCGCTTCCCATCTTGTATGTATGGAACTGATTGTTCCTTCCTAAGTGGAGCACTTTGCATTTCTCTTTATTAAACGTCATCCTGTTTACCTCTGACCATTTCTCTAACTTGCTACGGTCATTTTGAATTATGTCCCTATCCTCCAAAGAAGTCGCAACCCCACCCAGTTTGGTATCATCTGCAAACTTAATAAGCGTACTCTCTATCCCAATATCTAAGTCATTGATGAAGATATTGAACAGTACGGATCCCAAAACAGACCCTTGAGGAACTCCACTTGTTATCCCTTTCCAGCAGGATTTAGAACCGTTAACAACAACTCTCTGACTACGGTTATCCAGCCAATTATGCACCCACCTTATCGTGGCCCTATCTAAGTTATATTTGCCTAGTTTATCAATAAGAATATCATGCGAGACCGTATCAAATGCCTTACTAAAGTCTAGGTATATGACATCCACCGCTTCTCCCTTATCCACAAGGCTCGTTATCTTATCAAAGAAAGCTATCAGATTAGTTTGGCATGACTTGTTCTTCACAAACCTATGCTGGCTGTTTCCTATCACTTTATTACCTTCCAAGTGTTTGCATATGATTTCCTTAATTACCTGCTCCATTATCTTCCCTGGGACAGACGTTAAACTGACCGGTCTATAGTTTCCTGGGTTGTTCTTATTCCCCTTTTTATAGATGGGCACAATATTTGCCCTTTTCCAGTCTTCTGGAATCTCCCCTAAGATTTTAATCTTAAAATTTTAATCTTAAAATCAAAAAGATTTTAATCTTTTTGTATTCTTATTTCCCGGGTGGAAACACAGGTGGATTTGAATGAAGAAGAAACTATTCTGATTATCCGTCGTTTACACAAAGTGCTGCGTCCTTTCCTGCTGCGACGGTTAAAGAAGGAGGTGGAAGCACAGCTGCCTGAAAAGGTAACCCCTGCAAGGAAGGTGCAGATCAGCACACGCACATGTGCCCCGTGCTTTCCGGAGGCCTTGTTGGAAGATGGTCTTTAGTCAAACACAAGTTCTTGTGCTCGGATGAAATTCCCTGGCCTAGCAGCTATCCAGGAAATCAGACCGGATCTAAGGGATCCTTGTGTCCTAGAAGCTGTGAACTGCACTGCACTTAGTGTTTTCTCTGTGTGTTTGTTTTATGTTGCATTCCTTCTGTAAGTCGTCACATCGCTGAATGGAGAGACTACAGAAGCTGAGACATCTTCTGAGGAAAATTGGGAAAGCTCCAAGATTTGAGCAATTAAAACTGTACAGGAATGGCAAATGTGTTCGCACTTCTGCCTGGCCCACGATAGGGGGATGAGCTAGATAAACTAACCCATTTACCCTTTAACTGGCATATAGTTGTCAGTGAAGCTGTTCGCTCCAGCATTTGATAGCTGGTTCCATGATGTTCTTACTAGAGACTTTTGCTTTTCATGGTTTCCTTTTCTTCACCCCGGTTCAGTAGGAAAGGTTTTTTCCCTGTTTCTGTGAAAGCCAAATGAATTTCCTGTCTAGGAACTGCTGCACTGCACTGATAGGGTGTTTTGCTGCTTTTCAGCTTGCTAGTCTCATCCCGAGGAGCTACGCTAGCCTGATGAGAACAAACCGGATTGGGGGCTTACCGCTGGCACAGAGGTGGTGGGCTCAAAGTGGGGACGATAGTGCTGCCCGACAGCTCCACCGGAGTGACTTGTATGCCTGCTCTGTTGCTCCTGTGGCTGGCACCAGCCAAGCTCCGTGGTGAAAGAGCATCTTGGCAGCATTCTGGCCAGATGAGAACAGTGCTAATGGGCTGGGAATCCCAGTTGAGCGCTCTGCAGAGAGCGCAAAGCACTCAGCAAAGGCAGGGCGGGGGGGCAGAGCTACAAGCCAGCCATGGGGGTAGGAGTGAGATGTTTTGGGAACAAGCTGAGAATGACAGTGGGGTTAGATCACAGAAGTCCCCCAGGGTGCTGATCATGTTGCTGATGCTGGCCTTCCTGCTCTCTGAGGCTTCTCCCCACCCTGTTCTGCGGGCCAGAAGCTTTGGACTCCTCATACCAAGGCACAGAGGTGGGGTTACTGCTTCCCTGCAGAACAACAGACACTGAGTCAGCTCAGCTCCGGGTGGGCTCCGCACCCAGGAAATCAGCCCCCCAAAGGAACCCAATCCCCTGACAAATCCGTCTTCCCCAGCGTAAAAGTTTTACACAGAGAAAGCTCATAAGATCAGTCCCCTTTGTTGATGGAAGAGGGTAAGTGTAAAAAGTAGGATTTAAGTGGCTGCAAGTGAAACAGTCGGATCACAGTAAGTTATGAAGTTAAAATCCTAATCCACTAAAACTTTGTTACATGCAAATTCTTACCTTCAGCAGTTGTTCTACTCATCTCTTTCCCAAGCTACGCTGCCTTCTAGCTTGGGCATGAGCCTTCGCCCTGTTTAGTCTTAGATAGTAAGTGGGGAGGTCTCCTGGCATCTGGCAGCTGCTTCTTCTGTTTGGTGCCCTTTGCCCCAGGCGGGAATTCTTCGTGCGCAGGTCAGACTTTTCTTACCTTCAGTGCAGAATGGGTTTCAGCATCAGGTGGCCTGGCATGACCAACCATGATCCTGGCTTACAGGAAAAACAGGGCCATTCACGTTTTGGCTTGAATGGTTAGCTTGACTACTGAGCCATTAAGAATTCTAAACAGATCCACACTTCATCTTTCCAACTTCACATCCAAGAGTGGAACAGGCACAAAAATGGGATCCACAGATTCAACGGATTTCAACCTTTAAAATGACGTGTCACGTTATCTGTTTTGCATAAAGCGCCTTCGAGTTATGCGTTCTCCTATTCATAAGCCAGAGGGTGGGGGTAGCGCTTACGGTTTGTGATGTGCAACTCTCCTCTGCTCTTCTAGGTGGAGTATGTGATCAAGTGCGACATGTCGGCGTTACAGCGGGTGTTGTACAGACACATGCAGGCCAAGGGAGTGCTGCTTACCGATGGCTCCGAGAAGGATAAAAAGGTGCGATAATAGGGCTCTGCTTTGTTACTTGTTCTCCCTGCATTCACCTGCAGCAGGGCTAAAAAGTAGTTCATCAACGGGGCCCGTTTCCCCGTCAGGTTTGTTCCCAGGCTCGCTGCCAGTCACACTGCTGCGACAGTGCTAGGGGGATTCTTTTGTGGAGGTAAGCACCTACATCCGCTTGGCTTTCAGAGGTGCCTAGGCTGTACTTAAAGTATTGCATGGGATCTTTTGCAGGGGGATACGGCAAAATGCCACATCTATTGGTAATACATGTATCAATCAGTACTCTTATCATGTACATATGAGATATTACACAAGCACATGCTGTCTTGTTACCAGCTAGTTGCTCCCCCTAATTTCATGGTCATGTGAGTTAGATGGGGGAGGGGTGGAGCCAGGTGTCTGCCAATCCAGATCGGTACTCCGATGTTGACAAGACGAAACAGAATCGTAACTAGATAATTTGGCGCCTGAGGCCAGACTGTCCTCGGTGCGGGTGGGGGTGCTGACGTGGCGCGAGGCACGAGCGAAGACAGCACAGTAGCTGTCTTTTCTACGCCCCCTCAGCTCTCTGCCCGAGGCAAATGCTTCATTTGCCTTGCCCTTGTTACTGCCCTGAGACGAAAACCCGGAGTCCTCCTGGAAGACACCTTAGATTTAGAGCAGCTTCCCTCTCCTGCAAGTCTATACCGGTTAGTCGCCCTGTGCATATGCAAAATCTGTGCGCTCTTGGCTGGCTGGGTCAGTCAGTCATCAGTGGCGGCTGCTTCTGCAGTGTCTTTGATGCTGCCACATTCCTCTTCAAGGGGAGGTGCCTGCCTCTGGCTCCCAGGGCTGTCAGTATGTCTGATCTTCGTGAGCCTGCTTGACAGGTCCTGCTGGTCTTGGATCTGGCTCCCATCTCCTCCCCAGCTGTTGTAACTGCTGGAGATTCCGGTCTTCCGTGCCTTCCCCGTTCACATCTCAGTCATTCAGCAGTGCAGTCCCTGCCAGAACAGATCTCTCCCTTTTACTGAATGAAGACGTGACTACAACATTATACCAAAACTGAATACAAAGTTGCTATATAAACAGACTTAATACGAAGTTTCTGTATAGAAGGACTCCACACACAGTTATATGTGGAAAGACAATACAAAGTCCTATGCAAATGATACAACAAAGTTATAACAGAGATTTGTCCACACCTAGTGCTTGCTGTGCTTTGGGACATCCCTTGAATGCATTTGGCACTGTAGGATGAAGCCTGGTCTAGACGTAAAGCTTCGCTGTGGGTAGGGTTAGGATGTGAAAAATGCCCATCTGAGCGCTGTAACTGCTAACCTAGGCCCCAGTGTAGACGCAGCTCGGTCAGTGGCAGGCAGCTGCAGTCATGGGGGAGTTCCTACAGTGACAGCAGATCCCTTCTGTCCTAGAAGTCTGTCCACGCCGCGGGATACATAGCTACGCCCCATGCCACCGGGAGTGTAGACATGAAGCAGAGGCAGTGTGCGCTTCTGCCCCGTTACTGAAACCTAAACCTGGGGGGGGGGGGGGTCTCCCAATTCGGCCCAGAAGAAGGTGCCATAAAGGGGGCTGCGTCTAATTGTTAGGAATTTCGCAGCACTTTGGATCACACAGATCTCTGGACAGCTGGCAGTAGCTGGTTGGGCTGGATTTAAAATGAACTGTTCCCTCGTCCAGTACGCTACCTCTGAGATTGCCTCTCCCCTGAGCTTTGCAATTCCTTTATTCCTTGCAGAAGGGGATTTTGTGGGTTCTTAACTGGAAGTTCACTTCATGAGCAGTGGGGTACATGGGCAGTTGTCTAGCTCAGTGGTTCTTATTCAGGGCCTGGGGCCCCCAGAGGCAATGTTCCATCCATGTGTGGAATAACTTTGTGCACCCAGGCACCACCAGTAGAAACACACCCTACCTGTGGGTGCTGACCAGCGGAGTGGCCGCACAGCTCGCAGGGAGCCCTGCCTGGGGCGGCTGCGAGTAGGTTTTAGCAGGTCTGTCGAGCAGGGCCAGCATGAGACTTATTCCGGCCCATGGCATAGGACTGAAACCCAGGGCCGCAAGCCCCGTGCCCAGGACTGAAACGGAAGCCTGAGCAGGCTAGTGTCATGGGTGCCCAGGCAACTGCCCCGTTTGCCACCCACGAACACTGGTCCTGGCTTTTATATGTGGAATCAGTTGTGAGTTTTTATAGCATGGTGGGGAGACCTCAAAGGAAAAGGTTGAGAACCCTGGTCTAGCTGTTTTGGGCAGCTAACGGCAGTGGGGCTGGGAGAATCGGCCTTGCTAGTGAGTGGAGAAGGTTTTGGAGTCGTTGGCTGGGTCCGTCTCCTAAAGTAGCAGCCCTGAGACTAGATCCGTGTGACGTTCTTGCTGAAAACTGAGTGAAGATGCCTCCCGTGTCCCTTCCATGCTCTGAGCCGTCCGCGCTCAGCTGCTAAAGCTCCCGGGCGCGACACATCCAAACAGTTCCGCCTTTGTCCTCAACTGCGCCCGTCCGCCAAGAGTGTAGGGCACCCTGACAGCAAGTGTGGTGCAGCAGGGTCTCAGCTTTCCCTTCCACAGCTTTGAAAGGGGCTCATTGGTAATCCTGGTTTTATTTGCACAGGGCAAAGGTGGTACGAAAACCCTGATGAACACGATCATGCAGCTGAGGAAGATCTGTAACCATCCGTACATGTTTCAGCACATAGAGGTAATGGGGACAGTGTCGCCAAGGGAGGATCTGGACCCTAGTGCACTCGGATCCCGTGTTGTGTAAAACGAGGGCTATGTAAAGCAAGCATGTTTGGGCTGCGGGTGGGTTGGGTTCCAGGGCGGCACTGTAGCACTCCTGTGTCTCCCCCAAAATATTCCCCTGCAGCCTCCAGCGTTAGCCTAGCAGCCAGCGAGAGTCCAGGGAAGTGATAGCAATTACAAATGGCACAATAAGGCTCGTTGTCTCACTGGATGCAGCCTCTGCTCATAGGCAGCTAGACAGATGTTCCGCTCGTAAATCCGGGGGATCCTCTTCCAGCCTCAGGTGCCCCCAGAGAGATGTTTGATGACTTTATTCCTGCGTGTTCTTTCCAGGCCTTCAGGCAGCCATTGGATAGCTTGTGAATGAAGCTGTTGCCATTGTGCCGAGACTGCTGTCCATGTGAGCAATCAAATGGCCGATCCCAAGCTTGATGTGCAGCTCTGTGGTGGGGGTATCCGCCACCAGGCTCACCAGTGTATCTCGGTGTTACACTGGACAGGAGTTAGACCTTTCAGCAGCACCAAGAATGTCAGGTCTGGTCACACTGATCCGAAAACTGTCCGGGACATCATGGGAGTCATCATGCAGTCTGTGGAGCTACAAACAGCACCAATTGCTTTGGTATAGCCTGCGCCTGAATACCGTGTGCCAGTGTGGTCTCCTTGCATAATGCCATGCGCCTCGTGTCAGGGATGCTCCAATAGATTCCAGTCGCACATCCGGCCTCCACAGACAAGAACTGCTCGGACATCTCCCTCTTAGCCAAGGATCCCGCTGTGCGGTGACAGGAAGAATCTTCGAGACAAGATTAAAATCCCACAACCCTCTATAGAAACGCACCAAGACTCTTGCACCCAGCTGAGGCTCTGTAGAGATCATTTCAGCCTC